>NC_053489.1:377348681-377463681 GCF_905171775.1 Rana temporaria
ACAAGCAAACAGCAGCGCTTAGAAAAACTATTTTGCTGGTCATTTTTAAAAACACAAATACTGCAAAGTATATATCTTTCTGAAAGGAGGGGATTCCTGGATTTGAGATTAGTGACTTTACAACCACTGTAAAGATTACACACACACACACACACACACACACACACACATATATATATATATATAAATAAAAAACATACCTGTAGCAAATTTTGCCCGAAGAACAGAATCTTCAAGTGCTTTTATAGTTGCATCAGGAAATTGCAGGAACTCGCTTGTCACTTGGGCAGACAGATCTTGCATCTTTTTGCCTACAAATCACAAAATACAAGATTGTAAAATAATAATCTGTAACTTATGAGTGATACGTTACATCAGTTATAGGCTGGTCAGAAAGAATGACAATAAAAAAAAACGTATTATGGCGAATGCCCTCCCAATTTTAACAACATGCACACACACTTCAAAAATTCCCCTCCCGAGGTCCCGGGATGTGAAGAGAAAAAAATTAGCACTGCTGCGGGTAATGAGAGGCATGGTGGATCTTCTATTCACATCACAAGGCCCCCCCGGAAGAGTGGTGCAGCAAGCTGCAATAAAATTCAGACATGCTGCAATTTACTGCAGCATACAAGACAGGATTTGGGCTGCAACCAACGATTATTTTCACAATCGATTAGTTGGCCAATTATTGTTTCGATTACCGTATTTAAATCGGCATATAACGCGCACCTTTTCCCCCTTAAAATCAGGGGAAAATCGTGGGTGTGCGTTATACGCCGATCCGCGCTGTCTCTGAGCGCCGCCGACATAGACCGAGCCGAGCGTACCCGAGTGTACTGCGCACTCGTCTAGGCTCGGCCACGCTCGCAGTCACGCCCTGTCCCTCCTAGCCTTTATACGAGAGGAGCCGAGCCCAACCGAGTGCGCAGTACACTCGGTCTATGTCGGCGGCGCTCAGAGACAGCCGAGAGAAGACGAGAGGACACCTCCAAGGCCGCCGATGGACGCCGGACAAGACAGCAGACGGACACTGACGACAGGCATTCAAAATGTAAGTATTTTTTTTTCTTAACCTTCCCTTCTAGGCTTGGGGTGTGCGTTCTATGCCGGTGCGTGGTATACCCCGATAAATACAGTAGTCAGATGATAGACTTAAAAAAAGAAAAATTTGCATTTTAAATTATTTTGGGTCAATTTGTTGTTGGGCAGATTACAAAAACACAAATTGCCGCAAAAACACATTACATGCTTTTCTGCAGCTTCTCCATTGAAGTATATTGAACCAAAAAATAAAACGGCACCACTTTGCATTAAAAAGTCCTCGCCCTTTCCAATTACGCAGCAGCTGAAAAAAATAATGGATGTGAACGTGTCCCATAGGAAAACATGTAAATAAATATACTTCTTCAAAAAACAGAGGTGTGACCCCAGGCCTGAGATGTTTAGTAACATAATGGGGTTAAAAAATAAAAGTACAAAAAGAGCAAATAATCGCTACTGTAAGGGGTTCATTTTTTTTTCTGTGGGACAGTGAAAGTAATATTTACAGTAGCGATTTGCTTTTTTGTACTATAAAGGGCTAATTTTAGTTTTTTTTAACCCCATTATGTTACTGGCCGATTAATCGCTTATGAAAATTGTAATCGATTAATTTCATAATCGATTAGTTGTTTCGGCCCTAGACAGGATCGCATGTCACTATTCAGCAGAACAACGCACAATGCTGCTGTACATGAATGAAATGTCACTTTTGTGCACATTAAAACAAAAAAAAGGAAACTGTGTGATGTTTCTTTTTTAATGCTTCCCCCCCCCATTTTCCTACCTATGCTGCATAGCATACCTTTACTTCCCAGTGCCTTTTTTGATGCATTCATTGTCAGTGCATCTCAATGGGCTGGTGCGTTTTTTTTTTTTTTTTAACTGACCAAACATGCAGCATTTTTAACACCACTTCAAAAAAGGTGCAGATAATGGTCAACAATAAATTCATGATATTAAAAAGTCAATCATAATATATAATTTTTTTTTCTTTACTGTAAGTTTCGGTCAAGTGCATTTGTGGTTTTGGCACCATATTATTCATTTTAGTACACCACTAGATGGGTAGCATAAGCTGACAACACACATAATTTCAGCCAGTTCCTAATGAACCAGAGAAAAGTCAATCACTTGGTTGCCCTATCAGCACCACTCCACCAAACATCCTTTAAACACTTCTCCATACGAACATATACAGCCCAAAAATGCCAAAACCTGCCTAGCCAGGCGAGTACAGAAAAAAACGGAAGCAACGAGGAAGCTTCCAGTAAGGCCCCTTTTACACTGGGGCCGGAGGTGAAGTGGCAGTAAAGCTTCACTATTTTTAGCGGCACTTTACTGCCAATTTCACGGCGCTATGTGGCCGATAGCGAGGGGGTAAAACCGCCCGCTAGCGGCCAAGAAAAGGGTTAAAACTGCCCACAATGTGCCTCTGCAGAGGCGCATTGCCAGCGGTATAGCCACGCTGTCCCATTGATTTCAATGGGCGGGAGCGGTATAGGAGCTGTATACACACATACACCACTCCAAAGATGCGGCTAGCAGAACTTTTCCCATCCTGCTAGCATACCACTCCAGTGTGAAAGCCCTCGTTCATGCCTTTGCGATTTAATTACAGGTATTTATAAAGCACTGTCATTTTACACATATATTTTGTACATTCACATTAGTCCCTGCACTCAAGGTACCCAAATCACACACATAATCATATATATTTTATACACACACACACACACACACACACACACGTATATATACACACACCAGTTTAGACAGGAGCCAGTGAACCCACCAGCTTGCCTAGATTTTTTTTTTGCAGAAAATGCCGATTGCTGGCTGAACAGCACCTGCATCTAACTGCAGCTCTCTTCATTTATCCCAACACCACTGAGCTCAGCCACTGCTGGGATACACTGCACATGAATCCCTTTTGAACCAGCAAGCCTGTTTCACTCCTGCAATGGTGACGAGCACTCAACATCTGTCAGGTTCTTGAAATAAGCCAGACACAGGAATAGAAACAGTATTTTAGCCAGACCTAATGGGTGACATTAAAGGAATGCAGGTAGGGCAATACCACATTAAACAGTATTTTTAAAGTACTGGGGCCCCTTGTTTTCTCAGACCAGTTTATGTAAAAAATGAACTTTATCTGAAAATGTTTGCCCTCCCACCTTTGTAAATGCATACCTACTGGGATCCAATTCCCACAGCATCTTCAAGAGAGTTAACGCCCGCCATGGTACTTGCCTACAGCCACATCTCCCTGAAAGCGCCAGATCTCGTCTGATCTCGGAGGCTAAGCAGGGTCAGGCCTGGTTAGTACCTGGAAGGGAGACTGCCTGGGAATACCAGGTGCTATAGGCTTTTTTTTTGGGAGTCCTTGAATATCTTTGTCTAGTCTTCTCCCAAGCCATCTTCAAGAGAGTTAAGGCCAGCCATGGTACTTGCCTACAGCCATATCTCCCTGAAAGCGCCAGATCTCGTCTGATCTCGGAGGCTAAGCAGGGTCAGGCCTGGTTAGTACCTGGATGGGAGATCGCCTGGGAATACCAGGTGCCATAGGCTTTTTTTTTTTTAGGGAGTCCTTGAATATATTTTTCTAGTCTTCTCCCAAGCTATCATCAAGAGGATTAAGGCCAGCCATGGTACTTGCCTACAGCCTCTTCACCTTTAAAGCGCACAATCTCGTCTAATCGCGGAGGCTAAGCAGGGTCAGGCCTGGTTAGTACCTGGATGGGAGACTGCCTGGGAATACCAGGTGCTGTAGGCTTTTTAATCCACATAGAAATGGAGGCTCTGGACGCCGGAAGACCTCTTTTCTGACCAGAAAAACGAATAGATGGGTAGAGCGTCTAAATACACGAACCCTCTCTAAATAAGCTAATAGACACCGTCTAACATCCAGACAATGAAAGGAAGCTTCCTTTTCATTCTGGGGATTTGAACAAAAAGAAGGGAGAACCATCTCCTGTGACCTGTGAAACTTGGTCACTACCTTAGGGAGGTACAGGGGTCCTGACTTAGAACAACCCTGTCCTCAAATAAATGAAAAAACGGCTCTTTAATGGAGAGCGCCTGCAGCACAGCGGTGCAGTGAATAGCACTTTTGCCTAGCAGCAAAAGGTTCGCTGGTTCGAATCCCAACCACGACACCATCTGCCTGGAGTTTGCATGTTCTCCCTGTGTCTGGGTGGGTTTCCTCCGGGTACTCCGGTTTCCTCCCACACTCCAAAGACATGCTGGTAGGTAAATTGGATCTCGTCCAAATTGTCCCAGTATATATATGTATATCTGTGTGTATGACCGTGTCCCTAGCGTGTCATGATCCTACGGGGTAAAAATGACCGCACCAGCCAAGCAGATACTGGCTGGAAAAAGCGCCCAGAGGCGATTCAGTTTGCATGCGTTGCGCTATACAAGTCATTCATTCATTCATTCATTCATATCACCTATCCTCTTGGCTGTCGTGACTGCCAAGAGGAAGGCAAACTTAAAGGTGAGTAACCTGATGGGGATACTGTCAATTGGCTCAAACGGAGCCTGGGTTAACCGAGTCAAAACCAACGAAAGATCCCAGGGCGGAACCCTAGAAATTCAAACTGGGGACAACCTATCTCTGGCTATAAGGAACCTTCTAACCAGGGGATCCAGGGATAGGCGTCTATCCAAAAAATACGACAAGGCTGCCACTTGAACTTTAAGAGTCCTTGTGGCTAGCCCCTGGTCTACTCCGTTCTGGAGAAAATCTAGGATGACCAAGGTCTCCTGCTGGGATACCTGTCTCGTCGAACACCAGCGAGAAAAAGATACCCCAGGTCTTGGCATAAATACGCCTAGTGACTACCTTTCTACTGGCCAAAAGCGTCTCAATTACCTTCTCGGAGCAGCCCTTCTCCCTCAGGCTCCGCCTCTCAAGCACCAGGTCGTCAGCTTGAAGAAGCCGGGGCCTGGGTGATAGACTGGACCCTGCCGAAGAAGGTCCGCCCGAATAGGGAGAAGGAGGGGAGGAGCCACCGACCCTCGCTCTAGAGCGGGAAACCAGGTCCTCTTGGGCCACCAGGGTGCGACCAGAATAAAATTTCCTACTGCTAGGCTTAACCTCTGTAGGACTCTCGGAATCAGGTTCAAAGGAGGGAATGCATAGGCCAGATGAAAACTCCATACCTGGGCCAATGCGTCTACCCCCTCTGACCCGTGTACCCGGGGGAGGGAGAAGAACCTCTTCACCTTCCTGTTCGGCCCTGCGGGCGAAGAGATCCACCTCTGGGCTGCCAAAGTGCTGACAGATCAGACTGAAAACTTCTGCATTCAGTTCCCATTCCCCCTGGAGAATGAGATGGCGACTCAAGTAGTCTGCCTCCAAATTGAGGGTCCCTTTCAGGTGTACTGCCGAAAGAGGAAATCCTCCGCTCTGCCCAGCCCAGGATCTCTAGCGACAACTCCAGGAGGGTGCAGGATCTGGTGCCTCCCTGATGATTGAGGAAGGCTACCGTGGTCGCATTGTCGAAAAGAATCTGAACCTCCCGGTCCAAAATTCTTTCCTCGAATGCTTTCAGAGCTTCTCCGACCGCTAATAGCTTGCGGTAGTTTCAAGAGGGCCCCCTCGGTCGTTGACTCCAGGAACCCTGGGCACAGAGCTCGTCCAAGTAAGCTCCCCACTCCCATGTGCTGGCGTCTGTGGCGATCCTGACCGGATCGGTCTGACTCCACGAAAGACCTAACTGCAGATTCTGTGGGAGAAGCCACCAGCTTAACTAGTGCAAGCTTCACTGGGTCTGGGACACTGACCCTGACATCTAGGGATTCTCTTTTTCCGTCCCAGGAGGAAAGGAGGAAGAGTTGGAGGGGTCTGGAATGGAGCTGCGCCCACGGGACCGCCGGGATACAAGAAGTCATTAGACCCAGTACCCTCATGATGTCCCTGAAGGAGGACTCTGCTTCCTCCATCGTTGACCTGACCACTGTCATGAGACCCCGGATCTTGTCTTCGGGCAAAAAGAGCTTCCTCTCCAGGGAGTCTATCAGACACCCTAGATAAAGTTTCCTCTGCTCCGGAAAGAGCGAGGATTTCTCTTTGTTGATAATCCAACCCAAGGACTCCAGGGTAGTCATGACTATCGCTATCCCTTGCAAAAGCAGGAAAGCAATTGCCTCCGCCAGGACCTTTGTAAAGACCCTTGGACTGGAGGCCAGTCCGAAAGGGAGGGCAGCAAATTGCCAATGCTGCACTCCCTGGGCGGAGGCGATCGCAAACCTGAGGAACCTCCGATGACCCGGAAAAATTGGGACATGGAGATAAGCGTCTCTTAAAACGATAGAATACCTCCCTCAGTAGAAGCCTCCTGAGGCTGTAAACACTCTCCATTCGAAACCTCTTGTGGAGGAGAGAGGTATTCAGGGGTTTCAGATTGATAATCAACCGAACTTTCCCTGACGGCTTTGGGACTACAAAGATATGGGAGTAAACGCCCAAACCTCTCTGGTCCACAGGGACTGGAACTATGACCCCCTGCTGTGCGAGCTCTGCGATGTTTCGCAGAAGGCCTGCTGACTTGAGGGGGTCTCTGGGTAAGTGAGTTAGAATAAATTTTGGAGGGGGAAGCTGACAGAACTCTAGCTTGTAACCCTCCCTTACAATCTGGAGAATATGGGGGCTCTGAGTAATACTCTCCCACCTGGGAAGGAATTGGGAGAGTCTTCCCCCGACCTTCCCGTCATTTGGGATCCTTGTCGTTGGGTTTTGCGTTGGAAAAAAGGATACCTCCTTTTTGTTTTTCCTTCCCAACTCCAACGTCTATTGTTAGGAGACCTCTTTTCCGAAGGACGGTTTTTACCTCCAAATCCACCCTGGGGGCCTCTAAAAACTCTTTTCCTGTTCTGTCTAGGCTTAGTAGGAAAACGCACCCCCTTCCCTGAGGACCTAGTCAGAGCCTGATCCAGGCCTGCACCGAAAAGAAGGGAGCCCTCGAAGGGAAGACCACAAAGGTGGTTCTTAGACGCAAGGTCCCCATTCCACATCTTGACCCACACTGCTCTCCTAGCAGAGTTGATGAGGGCTCCCGTCTTTGCGGTAGAACGCACAGTCTCTACCGCAGCGTCAGATAAATAAGCCACTGCGCCCTTTATGAGCTGTAGGGAATCCAGAATCTCCCTGGATTCTGAAACCTGGGACACATGCTCCATCAACTTGGAGATCCAAGAATTTGCGTTCCTAGCAATGCAGGCCGAAGCTAAAGTGGGGCTCAAGGCAGCCGCATTAGCTTCCCAAGCCCTACGCAAGGAGGTCTCTGCCCGCCGATCCATAGAATCTTTCAAGTTGCCCGCGTCCTCAAAGGAGAGGTCAGACTGTTTGGAGACCTGCGCGAGGGGGCGTCCAATCTAGGTATCTTAAAGAACTTAGATTCCTCCTCTTCTTCAACCACTTCCCTACCGGCCCATAGTAAAATGACGTCCACAAAGAACCTCTGCCGTTCAGAGTGGACGTCATATGACGTCCTGGGCTTTCCGGGTGGATATCTGAATGATGCCTGCAGCTAGAGGCATCATTCAGATATCCTTCTCTTGTGCCGGCGATTCTGCACAACGTAAGAACGATCATAGCGGCGGTTCCGCCGCTAGATCGTTCTTGCAGGCGGCGGGAGGGGACATCCCCCCCCTCCCGCCGCCATCCGGTGCTTCTCCGGGCTCTCCCGTGCCATCGGGGGCCCGGAGAACGAATCGTCCGGCGCTCGCAGGAAGCATAGAGATGACTGGTGACCAGATGGTCACCAGTCATCTCTATGACCGTCGGAGGACCCGGGCGCGATGTGATGACGTCACGTCCGGGTCCCCGTGAGTAAACAAAGCCGCGATTGCGGCTGCTAAGCAACCACAAGCATGAGATCGGTGAATTTTTTTTCACCGATTTCATGCTTTCCAGCCTGGAGGAGAGATGTGGGGTCTTATTGACCCCGCATCTCTCCATAAAGAGTACCTGTCACACACATTCCTATTACAAGGGATGTTTACATTCCTTGTAATAGGAATAAAAGTGATCAAAAAAAAAAAAAAAAATTTAAAAAGTGTAAAAAAAAGAAATAAATATAAAAAAATAAATTTCTTTTTATTTATTTTTATAACGCCCCTGTCCCCGGTAGCTTGCGCGCAGAAGCGAACGCACACGCAAGTCCCGCCGACATATGTAAACGCCGTTTAAACCACATATGTGAGGTATCGCCGCGTGCGTTAGAGTGCCAGCAACAATTCTAGCACTAGATCTCCTCTGTAAATCTAAACTGGTAACCTGTAAAAAATTTCAAATCGTTGCCTATGGAGATTTTTAAGTACCGAAGTTTGGCGCCATTCCATGAGTGTGCGCAATTTTAAAGCGTGACATGTTAGGTATCTATTTACTCTGTGTAACATCATATTTCATATTTTACAAAAAAATAGGGCTAACTTTACTGTTTTTTAATTTTTTTAATTCAAGAAACAATTTTTTACCAAAAAAAAGGCGTTTGAAAAATTATTGCGCAAATACCGTGCAAGATAAAAGGTTTCAATGACCGTCGTTTTATTCCCTAGGGTGTCTGCTAAAAAAACATATATAATGTTTGGGGGTTCTGCGTAATTTTCTAGCAAAAAAATTATGATTTGTACATGTAGGAGAGAAGTGCCAGAATAGGCCCGGTATGGATGGGTGTATAACTGCCCTGTATGGAAGTGGTTAAAGGGACAACGACGTTTCAAAGTCTTGTACCTCAAAAGTTTCTTCTCTGGTTCGGCCCACTCCCTAAGGATGATATCCTTGAGGGACTGGTGTACCAGAATAGCCTTAGACTTAACTAGTCCTCGGTACAATCTATCCTGTGTGGAAATCTGTTCCGCAGGCTGTGGAATCTCCTTGGAGGCATACACTGCCTCAAGAAGGCTTTCCATCTCGTCAGCAGAAAATATATATCTGCCTGTCCTTGCATCCTCATTCTCTTCTTCCGCCTGATCTGCAAAACCCTCCCCCTGAGGAGGGATTTTCTGAGTCCTCAGAGTCAGATACCAAAGACCCGAGAGACTCCTGGCGGACCCTAAATAAACGAGAAGAGGAACTTTCCTGAGAAGAGGGCCCTGCGGTGGGGGGCTCAGGCTCTTCGCTTTTAAGAGACACTTGAAACTCTTTAAGTGTAGAGAGCATTTCAGACTGGACCTCAAGAAACCCTTTCATAATCTCAGAGATCTCCTTCCCTGTTAACTTTAGAATGCATTTAGTACAAAAAAGTTTAGAATAATCTGAGGGTAGTTTGTTATTGCAATAGCCACATTTCTTAGAACGGCTAGTGTCCTTGGAAGAACGACTAACACCCCCCTGGGCAACGATGTCCTCCCCTAAGAAGGAAAGGATACACAGGAATGCATGTAAATAACAGGGGAACAAACACTGGGTCCCAGCCCACCATACCCCCTGTACACAGGAACACTCACCCCCGTGGCCTCCTCCGCAGCCAGGGCCATGGACCGGTCCTCTCGCTCCATCTTGCGGGAGGATAAGGGCGCCTCTCTCTCTCGGCTGCTGCTTGTGTGTCCCCGGTGAAGAGAGCGCCGACACTGGCGTGCTGAAGCCGATGGCGCCATCATTAGCAGAGCCGACCCGGAAGTGACACACGCGCGTGACGTCATCGACCTGCGTCGGCCGGCTCCTGTGTAAAGACGCCGTAATCTTGGCGCCAAATTCGAAGGAGCATCAAATCCACTTCCAGAGTCGACCCGGCCGCAGTCTCAGACCGCACAGGGGGCCCCCACCACCGGAGAGACCCACAAACCTCCAAGATAGGGGGAAGGCTAGGAGAGAGAGAGAGAGAGAGAGAGAGGGGACTAGCCCCTGAAGCTCCAAGATAGCCACTATCCCAGGAGACTCCAGTACTCAGGGGGGTTCTTCCAGCTCACTCAGTGAGGCCCCCCTGAGTAAGAAGGGACCCCCTAGGGAGGGATAAATCCGACTAAACCCAGAGGCTACCCAGTGCCTGCGGTCCAGCTCCCAGGGGGGACCACCAGCCCCAGGCCTTAGGTCAGGAAAATAAAAAATATTTTGCTGTGGGGAAACACAATCAAGAACTGAGGAGCACAGGAAGGGCGGGTTTTTTTTTTTTTTTTTAAACAAACAAGGTTGGTCTTTATTGAGTCAACGAAGGTACAAGGCACATCACAATCATCAAAGCAAGAAGGCAGGGTACATCGTCCATACAGAACATGAGATAGGGGGCAAGCCCTGTAATAATAGTTTGCAGGGTATATAAAACCAGGTAGGCATCAACATCAAAACAGAAGTAATGCAAATGAGTGAGCCATGCTTGGGGGAGGGAGGGGGGAAGAGGAGGCGGGAGGGGAAGGGAAACAAGGGGAAGGGGAGGACGGGAGGGAGGAAGCCCACGGCCACCATCACACAATGGAGCAGTGACACCTGATTACAATCTACAAGGGGTTAATCCAAGGGCCCCAAACCCGCTCGTATTTTAACGGGCAACCTCTATTAATGTATGTAATTTTGTAGAGAGGCAAGGCAGTATTAATCAAGTCCATCCACGCTCCCACAGTGGGGGGCGCCCTAGAGTTCCATTTAAACAGAATTACCTTTTTTGCATAAAAGAGCAACATGGATAACAGGGTCTTAGTAAATCGGGGGCCTCTGGTCATCATCCTGTATCCCCAAGAGGCCCAAGGCCGGCTCCACTGGAACATCCAACTGCATACGAACATTAATAAAGTCAAAGACGGCGGACCAGAAGTCCGAGAGCTTGGGGCAGGCCCAGAACTATGGATGTAGTTGGCTTCAGGAGATTGGCATCGCGGGCAATTAGGAGATCGTTGGGGAAATATTCCATGCAGCCTCTGAGGCGTATAGTATACCCTATGGAGGAACTTCGTCTGTATCAGCCTGTCTCTGGATGATATCACTAATCTATAGCTATCTTCAAAGCAGTCATCCCAGGATTCCCTATCCAGGGACGGGATATCCCCCTCCCACTTTCTCCACAATGACTCCACCTTCGGGGAGTCCTTACGCAAGAGAGCTACAGCTCCGAAAGGGGCTTAGCCAGGGTACCACCACATCCAAACCCAAGACAATAGGAGCCCCAAATTGGGCCCTGAAAGCATGCCTCAGTTGGAAGTAGCGGAAGAGCATCCAGCCCGGCAGGCCATACCTGCTCGCCATCTCCCTAAAGGGGAGCAGAGCTCCCCCGGAGACAATGTCCTTCAGCAGCTTAACTCTATACCTAGCCCAAAGGTGTGGATCGGGGATAGTTCTAAACTGCCCCAGGGAAGGGTTACCCCACAACGGAGTGTAGGGAGACCAACGGTCCGGAGACATGAACCGGCGCCTGGCCGTCCCACACCGTAGTGTAGTTTTGGAGGGGGCTGGCAACGAGGGGTACGCTGATGCCCCTCTGTACGCCAGATTACTGAGTTCAGTGAGGGATCCCACTATAGCCGCCTCAAGGCAAACAGCTGCATTGGCCCTAGACTGCTGGAACCACCAGCGCACATTACCAGAATAGCCGCCCAATAGGTACACAAGGAAATTAGGAAGAGCCAATCCCCCAGAGCCCAGAGGCAACTGTAGAGTCGATTTAGCCAATCGAGGGGTCGACCCTTTCCACAGAAAAGAGCCAATGCAGCTAACCAATTCCCTAAAAAATGAGGGGGGAGATCCAAACTGGGCAATTTCTAAATATGTACGTGAATTTTGGCAAATATATCATTTTTTTTTTTTTTTTTGAAAATTATTTTTATTGATTTTTCAAACACAGAAAGACAAACACACACACACACAAGGAAGGCAACATGCCCACCTTGACATAGGCCACGCAGGGCCAACACACCAACAGCATGTATAACTTATTACTGTATACCCCCCCCCCCCACCCCATCCCTGACCATCCACCCCCCCCCCCCCCATAGCAATCAATCAGTGAACACATATGAAATCCGGAAAAAAAAAAGAAAAACACAGCGTTCACAGATAACACCAGCCCAAGAAGTGCAGGATCAGGTCATGTCTAGAGATTCCGGTCAGGAGAATAAAGAAAGAAATACAATAAAATAAACAAAAATCTTCCATTAATGGCAGAGGAGCGTAAGTCGCTTATACAGCATATCTATTTAGCGTAAACTCCAGTAGGTGGCTGAGACCTTCAGCAAGTTAAACCGTAGTTCTAACCCACAGTCTAACCATGCCTGCCAAACCCTCTTAAATTTCTTATCACATCCCCTCGATCTGTATGTGGCCTTGTACATGTGTATCACAGAGTTAACCAGCCCTTTCCAGAATGCTAATGTAGGGGCATTGGAGTTCTTCCATTTCAGGAGAATGGCTTTCCTGCCATAGAACAACCCGATATTCAGAAGGGTACGATGTGCCAGGGAGGGTACCACCTCCTCAACTAACCCAATAAGACGTCAGAGGAACCGGAACACTCAGCACTCCCGACAGACATTCAACCACCCCTGCCCAAAAGTTCTGGATATGAGGACACGTCCAAAATATGTGCTCTGCACCCGCCGGGGAAAAATTACACCGCCAGCACTGACCAGTACTAGCAGGGTAAATGCGCGACAACCTGGCCGGTGTATAATAAATGGTGTAAAAATTTAAATTGGATCAGACGATCCCTAGCAGATACCAGATGCTTGAAGGGTTGGTCCCACATATCCTCCCAATCCTCCCCTTGAATGTCAGGAATCTCACTCTCCCATCTGGACAGAGTTTTAGGCAAATCTTCATTAGTTAATACATTTTCTAGCGCCGAGGGGAGAGACTCCACCCGCCGACTCCCGAATTGCGCCTGAAAGGCATGACGCAGCTGCAGATATCTAAAGAAAAAGGAGTTAGGCAGGTTGTGCCTGGCCTTTAGTTGGTCAAACGAAATAAGGTCTCCCTCCCTAGTAATATGTTCCAGCAGTTTGACCCCCCCACAGGCCCAAATCATTGGGTCCGGAAGAGAGCAAAAGTCTGGCAGCTTCGGGTTTAACCATAGAAAAGCCGAGGGCGAGACTCCCAAATATGATGGTGAGACCATGGTAGTTGCTACCTCCCATGCCCTGATGGTAGCCCTCATGGTGGCCGTCAACGGTAGGGTAGATTTTGGGCCTCTGTACAGGGCCAGCCGTAGACTTTCATAGGACCCCAACAGTGCCGCCTCCAGAATCCGTGTCCCCCTCGTCTGCCAACAACCAGCGTCTGGCGAATACCATCTGGCCAGCCAGATAATACTTCTGCCAATCCGGGAGCGCCAGCCCCCCCCTGACCCCAAGGTTCTTGGAGAACCCTAGCACCTATTCGGGGAGACTGAGGCGACCAGATAAAAGCCCCTATTATACCATTCAATGATGCAAAGAACGATTTGGGAATCCACACCGGGGAGTGGCGCAAAAAGTATAGGAGAACGGGTAAAAATTTCATTTTAAGCAGGTTAACTCTTCCGAGTAGCGAGAGGGGCAATTTCTTCCAGGCCAGAACCCTTTGTTTCAAAGTAACCACTAGCGGGAGAAGATTCAAAGTCATGTAATCAGTAATTTCAGTGGTAATTTTCATCCCCAAATAAGTAATAGAGGAGACCCACAGCAGCGGCAGCAAATTGTCCCGCTGTAGTGGGGCCTCAGGACCTAGAGGCAATATAGAAGACTTGCTCCAATTCACACGTAGGCCCGAAAAGGAGGCAAACATGTCCAGGATCTGCAAGGCTGCCTTCAGCGACACCCCCGGATCCCTAAGGAATAGAAGCAGGTCGTCTGCATAGAGCGCCACACTTTCTACTATTGTTCCAATCCTGACCCCCCCCCCCCTCCCCAGATTTCCTGAGTGCCTTGGCTATGGGCTCCATCATTAATGCAAAAAGGAAAGGAGAGAGTGGGCAGCCCTGCCTCGTACCCCTACCAATTTGAAAGAATGGAGATACCTTAAAACCCAGCCGAATAGCTGTTCGGGGGGTTAGCATATAGCAACTTAATCCATTTACGGTAACCGGGACCAAACCCCATTTCCTCTAAGACTTTGTGCATGTACTGCCAATCTACGGAATCGAAAGCTTTTTCTATGTCGATGGAAACAATCACCTTAGCCGGGCAATCAGCATTATCCAATTGGAGATACGTGAACAGCCTTCTCAAGTTTGTGTCAGTCGACATACCCGGCATGAAACCTGTTTGGTCAACATCCACTAGGGTCGAAATGACCCCAGCCAATCTCGACGCCAAGACCTTAGTAAGGATCTTGAGGTCCATGTTGAGCAAAGCAATAGGCCTATAGGATGAGCACTCCATCGGGTCTTTGCCTGGTTTCAATAGGAGCACCATATACGCCTCCATCATGGACTCCGGTAAGGCCCCCGACTCCCAACAGTGTCTAAAGAGCAGGTTCAGTCTAGGTGCCAACAGGGATTTATAGGTCCTGTAGAAGTCCGCCGGGAAACCATCCGGCCCCGGCGCCTTCTGTGGAGGAAACGCCTGCATTGCTGCCTCTATCTCAAGAACCGAAATGGGCTTATCCAGGGACTCAGCATCCTCGTCCGACAGACGGGGCATAGCAACTCCCCTCAACAACTCGTCCAACCCAGCAGAGTCATATGCCGAGATGGGCGAGTAAAGAGCCGAGTAAGAACTCACAAATTCATCTAGTACTTCCGCGGGATCAGTAACCAGGGCCCCTCCCCTCCCCCTCACCTCCCCCTCACCACAGGCACACTGACCGTCGTTTTCGGATCCGCGGCAAGATTAGCCAGGAGCTTACCGTTTTTGTCCCCTTCTGCAAAGATGGTCTCCGCCTTCCTTTTTACCTCAGTGTGTGCTAGATCTGAGAAATGTAAGGCTACTGCACGCCTAGCCTCCAGTAGGGACACATAATTGGCCTCCGAGGGAGAGTCTGCATATGTTTTAGCACTCTCCCGTTCTTTAGCCGTCAGGATTTCAGATTCCTGATTGTGGTCCCTCCTGGCTGCCTTAAGGTGTTCTAGTACCTGATCCTCCACCAACCAGCCTGGTGACAGTCTCCAGCCCCCCCTCGTCCCCCGGTCTGGGAAGGCCAAGGTGGCCATAAGTGGGTTGTGGTCTGAGGGGCCCCCGGCCAAGTACTCCATCCTGCACACATTTTGTAAGATATGGGCATTGCCAAACGCCAAGTCTATCCTAGCTGACGACCTATGTGCAGATGATAAGTGAGAGTAAGAGATGACACCCGGATGTTTCCATCTCCACAGTTCCGTCATTCCCGCCACCGAGACCCAAGAACCGAGATCCCCGCCCTCTTGAATTATTCAAACCCCTGACATTCCATGAAAGTATCTTAATTCGACTATCCATTATGCAATTCAAAACAATACATTCTCACAGACATGACTATTGCATAGTAAAAAATGGGCAAGGGCAACATGCAACAGGCCATATTGTTCGTGCATATCAAAGGTGCAAAATATAAAAAAGGTCCCATGGTGTCAGAACCTGTACTCACCGAGACCGAGATGCTGAGGGCGGCTCACCTTTGCGACCCTGTGCAGACCACTCCCTGGAGTTGGGACAGAGGAGGGACGGCACAAGGAGGCACCGGTGCCGGGAGCTGGCAGACAGACTTGGTGCAGCTGACAGAAGCAGGGCAGGTGCAGAAGACTGGAGACAAGCGTTGGTCAGGCAGGAACTGGTAGGTACGTCTGGTAGGGTCCACGGGAGATGAAGGCAAATCCGAGTCACAGGCCGAGGGTCAAGGGCAGGAGAGTTCAGAGGGAGTCCATGAGAGCAAGCCAAGGTCAAGGGGCAGGAGACAACAGCAATCCGGGTCACGTTAGCCAAAGGGTCAGAGGTTCCAGGTGAGAGGAGAGTCGTCAGGAATTCCGGGTCAAAACAGGCAGGTACGGCAACAGGTAAACACATAGGAGCTGAAGACAAACCAGCAACCTGTTCAGGGAAGGCTGCTGGTTTAAATAGGAGTGTCCGGCCTCTGATTGGCCCCAGGGTTGTCGCATACCTGCACGTGCGTGCTTCCACGCACACGGCGCGCTGCCGTACCGCGCATGCGCGGGAGCTCAATGGAGCCGGGAATGGAGCCCTGACAGTGCCCCCTCCCAAGGGGCGGACTCCGGACGCCCAAACTGTCCATCACCTCAGGGTGCTCCGCATGAAAGGCCTGAATCAGACGAGGGGCATGGAGATTTCGGGAAGGCTCCCAGGAGTTGTCTTCAGGGGGATACCCCTTCCATTTGATGAGGTATTGTAATTGTCTTCCTCTCTTCCTACAATTCAAGATGGCCTCCACCTCAAATTCCTTTTCCCCCTCAATCTCCACTGGTGGTGGCGGCAGTTCTTCTCTACCGTTGAAGGGGTCAGACACAACGGGCTTAAGCAGGGAGGCGTGAAACACAGGGTGGATCTTGTAGGACCTGGGTAAAGCCAACTCAAAAGCTACTGGGTTGATTTCTCGCCTGATCTCAAATGGCCCGATGAACCTTGGACCCAGCTTCCGAGAGGGAATAGGTAACTTGAGGTTGATGGCGGATAGCCAGACCTTCTCACCCACTTTGAAGACAGGGCAATCCTTCCTCCCCTTGTCATGGAACCTCTTATAGTCCTGCTGAGCTTGCTGCATGCTTTCCTGTAACTTCTGAAAGTTTTGCTGGATGCAGGTCACACGTTCCTGGACCGCTGGCACAGATGTTTCCGGGATGGAGTCCGGCAAAAAGGAAGGGTGGAAACCGAAGTTAGCCCAGAACGGGGTTTGGTTTGTGGAAGAATGTATGGAATTATTGTAAGCGAACTCGGCTGTAGATAACAAGGAGGACCAATCGTCTTGGGAGACTGAGCAAAAGCATCGTAGATACTGTTCTAGCGTTTGATTAGTGCGCTCTGTCTGGCCATTACTTTGAGGGTGATAGGCCGAGGACAGACAGATCTTCACTTCCAAAGCTCTGCAAAGTTCCTTCCAAAATTTGGATGTGAATTGAGTACCTCTGTCAGATACTATGCTTTTGGGCACTCCATGGAGCTTGATAATTTCTTTAAAAAAGACTTTGGCTGTGTCTGCCGCGGAGGGCGTACCCACCATGGGCAAAAAATGCGCCATCTTGGACAGACGGTCCACCACGACTAGGATCGAGGTAAACCCGGCTGAAGGAGGCAGGTCGACAATAAAGTCCATGGAGATGTCAATCCAGGGCCGTTCTGGGATAGGAAGGGGTTTCAGCAGCCCCCAGGTCTTCGTGTTTGGCCCCTTACTCCGCTGGCAGCGAATACAGGAAGAGACATAATCCTTGCAGTCGGACCTCCATTTAGGCCACCAGAAGGAGCGAGAGATCAGTTCGGAAGTTTTACGAGCACCAAAATGGCCAGCCAATTTACGATCATGGAAGGTGCTGAGAATTAACTGTCTTGCCTCTGTTGGAACAAAAATCTTCCCACGAGACCACAGCAGGTCGTCCTTTTTCTCCAAGGAGGAAACCTCATGATCAGGGCACCGTTGGCATGCGGTCTTTAGAGCAGTCAACAAATCTGTTTGAGGGAGAAGTAAAAAATTTTGAGGTGACAGGATCGTGCTGGGCTCGGAAGTATCGGGCGTTTCTGGAAACATCCTGGAGAGAGCATCAGCTTTTCCATTTTTTGCGCCAGGACGATAGGTAATATGGAAATTGAAGCGAGCAAAAAAAAGAGCCCAACGGGCTTGTCTGGGCCTAAGGCGTTTTGCAGACCGTAAGTATTCCAGGTTCCTGTGGTCAGTGAAAATGATAATGGGATGCGCTGCCCCCTCCAGCAGGTACCTCCACTCCTCCAGTGCAAATTTTATGGCCAGTAGTTCTCTATCGCCTACGTCGTAATTGCGCTCAGGAGGACTTAGTTTCCGAGAGGCGTAGGCTACTGGGTGAAGAAGCGACTTCGGTCCCTGTCTCTGGGAAAGAATAGCGCCTGTAGCAGATTCCGAGGCGTCCACTTCTAGAACAAAAGGTAACGTAGAATCCGGATGACAAAGTACAGGTGCCGAGGTAAAGGCCGCTTTGAGTTTGATAAAGGCCTCCTGAGCCTCTTGTGGCCACTGGAAGCGGTGCCCCTGGCGGGTCAACTTGGTGATGGGAGAAACAATTGATGAAAAACCGATGATGAATCGTCTATAAAAATTGGCGAAGCCAATGAAGCGCTGAACGCCCTTCTTGTCTGTTGGAGGTGCCCACTCCTGGATAGCACTGATTTTCTGGGGATCCATGGCTACCCCATTCACAGAAATGATGAATCCTAAAAATTGCACTGATGTCTTTTCGAACTCGCATTTTTCTGATTTGAGATAAAGCCGGTGTTGTCTCAAGATGGTGAGAACCTGCCTGACATGTTGCCGATGTAATTCTTTTGTGGCTGAAAAGATGAGAATATCGTCCAAGTAGACTACGAGGAAGTCATCTAAAAATTGTCGAAAAATGTCATTGACTAGATGCTGGAAAGTGGCGGGCGCATTACAAAGCCCAAAGGGCATGACCAGATACTCGAAGTGCCCGAATCTGGACCTGAACGCAGTCTTCCACTCATCTCCTGCCCTTATTCGGACCAAATTGTAGGCGCCCCGGAGGTCCAATTTAGAAAAAACCTGAGCTGATCGGAACCTTTGAAAGAGCTCGGGGATTAGAGGCAGCGGGTACCGATTCTTGATGGTAATTTTGTTTAACTCCCTATAATCAATGCAGGGTCTAAGCGATCCATCTTTTTTCTCGACAAAGAAGATCCCCGCCCCCGCTGGCGAGGAGGAGGGACGGATGAACTTCTTACTTAAATTTTCTTCAATATAGGCCTTGAGGGTCTTCAACTCAGTCTCTGACAAGGGGAATATGCGCCCAAAGGGAATTTCAGATCCGGGCAAGAGGTCAATGGGGCAGTCATATGACCGATGTGGTGGGAGACAATCGGCTTGTTTTTTGTCAAAGACATCCTTGAAGTCTAGGTAGGCTGGAGGAACATGCTGTAGGTCTTCAGGTGGAGTAGCTAACGTGGAGCAGGAGACTGGAACGGGTGCGAGACAGTGCTGGGAACAGTAGGTGGAAGGGAAGCTGACTTCTTTCTTGAGCCAATCAATGCAGGGCAGATGAACTTGTAGCCAGGGGAGACCCAGAATGATAGGGAACATGGGGGACGGGATCAAGTCCAAACAGAGGAACTCCCGGTGCCCAGAATCTGAGATGGCACAAAGAGGAAGGGTTTCCTGGGTAATCAATCCGGAACGGGGAAGAGAGCCGTCAGCCAGATGAACTTGCAGCTGAAAATCCTTGGTACGGCAGGGGATACGCAGCTTTTGGGCCAAGGATGAGTCCAAGAAGCAGCTGCAGGCCCCGGAATCAATTATCGCCGGCAGACGTGTTGCCCCTTCCGGGAGCTGTAGGGAAAGAAAGAGAATAACATAAGTCTGAGGCAAACTGGTAACAGGGAAATTGATAGCAGATGGAGGTTTCGACTTACAAGGCCTTACTGGGCAAGTGCGCAAAAAGTGTCCGGCGGCTCCGCAGTACAGACAGAGGTTAGATTGACGCCTCCGGAGTCTCTCTTCTGGAGTCAGAGGGGCCCGTACTATACCAAGCTGCATCGGCTCTGGGTCGGGTAATGAGGTGTTTGGTGGAGCTGGGTGAGGCGGAGGTACTGGAGCATATCTTGGTGGAACCCAGTTAGGCCGGTTGGACTGGAACCTCTCCGAACGACGTTCTCGAAGGCGCCTATCCAGCTGAGTGGCGGTTTGGATTAAATCCTCCAGAGAGGCAGGGGGTGCCGACCTTGCAAGCTCATCCTTTAGGTTCTCAGAGAGGCCCTGGCGGTATTGGTACCTGAGGGCCAGCTCATTCCAGCCTGTGTCAGCAGACCACTTTCTAAATTCGGCGGTGTAGTCTTCCACCGGCCGTCTCCCTTGATTTAAGCTGTGCAGAGTACCCTCCGCTGTGGCTGCACGTAGAGGATCGTCGTATAATTTCCCCATGTGGGTGAAGAAGGTGTCCATAGAGTCAAGTATTGGACTGCGTTGTTCCATTAAGGAGTGTGCCCATGCTTGAGGCTCCTCAGAAAGAAGAGAGATTACGAATCCAACCTTAACAGCTTCAGTCACAAAAGTTCTAGGTTGCAAGGCCAGGTAAAGGGAACAGGCATTCTTGAAAGCCCGGTATTTCCGGCGGTCGCCTGAGAATCGCTCGGGCATGGAGACCCGGGGTTCGGGATTACTCCCCATCATGGCAGGGCTTGCAGGAGCTTGGGCAGTAGAAGGTCCAGGTGAAGAGGCTAGGGCTGCAGCGGATGGACCTGGGGAACCGGCCAGTTGTTGGAGGCGGCCATCAATCTGGAGGTAGACTTCCTGAAGCTTCTGGACTGCCTCTGTTAAGGCGGAGACCTGTTGGCACAGCGTCTCAAAGGGTGAGCGCGCCCTGTCGGTCTCAGACATCGGGCTGGTTTGTACTGTCAGAACCTGTACTCACCGAGACCGAGATGCTGAGGGCGGCTCACCTTTGCGACCCTGTGCAGACCACTCCCTGGAGTTGGGACAGAGGAGGGACGGCACAAGGAGGCACCGGTGCCGGGAGCTGGCAGACAGACTTGGTGCAGCTGACAGAAGCAGGGCAGGTGCAGAAGACTGGAGACAAGCGTTGGTCAGGCAGGAACTGGTAGGTACGTCTGGTAGGGTCCACGGGAGATGAAGGCAAATCCGAGTCACAGGCCGAGGGTCAAGGGCAGGAGAGTTCAGAGGGAGTCCATGAGAGCAAGCCAAGGTCAAGGGGCAGGAGACAACAGCAATCCGGGTCACGTTAGCCAAAGGGTCAGAGGTTCCAGGTGAGAGGAGAGTCGTCAGGAATTCCGGGTCAAAACAGGCAGGTACGGCAACAGGTAAACACATAGGAGCTGAAGACAAACCAGCAACCTGTTCAGGGAAGGCTGCTGGTTTAAATAGGAGTGTCCGGCCTCTGATTGGCCCCAGGGTTGTCGCATACCTGCACGTGCGCGCTTCCACGCACACGGCGCGCTGCCGTACCGCGCATGCGCGGGAGCTCAATGGAGCCGGGAATGGAGCCCTGACACATGGTGATGGTCAAAAACCCTCCCCCCTCCCCCTGCCATTATACCAGAAACAAAAACATAAACTGTCCGGTATGCAGCTTCAGCCCTGTAACAAACAAACCTGTCAGAGTTCCACCTTAAGTGACGATAGTTCAGCATAGACGTGCACAGAAAAGAAAAGAAAACTTGTGCCCATCGCCAGAGCCCCAGTGGCTGATCAAATGCAGTTAGATTGCGGCCACGTGGAAAAATGAATAGAGCAAGGGCCTGGTGGCCAAGTCCCTCAGGAGGTCCAGCAGACCGTGACAAGTGAACGTGACCCACCAAGGTTCATGTCAGGGAAACCTGGTGGCAAGGATTCCCAATAAAAACTCTTCCCCCCCTCCCCTCCCCATTATATATAAAAAATAAAATAAAAAATTAGGATAAAAAATGAATGGTTAAAACTGAACAACGAAGAGGGGGGAACCAACAAACCAACATGAAGAGGCTCCACCGTAGGTAGAGCAGAACTGTAGAATCAGGAGCACCCTCACGGGGCGTCGGTGAAACCATCCGAGGCAACGATCAGGAACGCACTGCAGGCCTCAAATATATCATTTTTAACACGTTAATGCGTCCCAGCAGATTAAGTGGAAGAGTGGACCAACGGGCACAATGATCTTTAAGGCGCTCGAAGACCGGTTTCAAGTTAAGGCGATGAGAGTGAAGGTCTCTGGAGATCCTGACCCCCAAGTAGGTGAACTCCTCAACCCACTGCAGCTGGGTCTGGGAGGCTGACTCCCCAGCTCCAGCGTCCAAGGGAAACAGGGAGGACTTAGCCCAGTTTATGCATATCCCAGAGAACTTACCGAAGACATCAAATAATTCAAGGGCAGCTGCCAATGAGTCCCAGCATCATGAAGGTACAGTAGAGTGTCGTCCGCGTATAACAAAATTTTTTCCTCCAGAGGGGCGACCCGAAGCCCAACGACACGGCTCGAGTCCCTGACCAAGACCGCAAGGGGCTCCAAGGTCAGGGCGAACAGACTAGGCGACAGGGGGCAACCCTGTCTGGTCCCCCTCTGGAGCAGAAAAAAAAAATCAGAGAAAATTGTTCAGGGGCGGGGTTTTTAATCTCTTTTTGATTGTGTTTCCTGTCAGGTGGGGCCAGTCATCTCTCCTCTCTCCTGGACTTGAGAAAAGCAAACTGCATAGGTGTAAGGCGAGCCTCACGTTCACTATAAAAACGTATTGATGGTGCGCATGCGCGAGGGATCCAAGATGGCCACGTGATCCGGAGCTCCACCGTACACTGCTCCCGCGGCACCAACAGCAGCCGCCAGAGGGGTCCTCTCCACACATCAACGAGAGCCCCAGACTCCCGCTGACCCGGTCTATCCCCCCATATGACGAGCATTCCGGTTCGTCGGGATCTCAGGCCGCAATTTGATCGGGCCCAGTCGCCCGGGGGATCCAAGATGGCCGCCGCAGCACAGCAGCTCGCAGCACACGTGGAGGGACATTCAGAGCCGAGGCAGGTAATCGCTCCAGCCACTTTATCATTCACTCCAGCACATCAGAGTGCGGCTCATCCTCAAATGACTCCCTCCCCAGCCTCCACCGAGTCCCTGCTGAGTAGGACATTTGGTGATGCAGGGCATAGATCAGCAGGCTTGTCCATTCATGTGCAGCAGGATAGTCCTTTCCCTAACATGCAATCCCCAGAATCTTTTTCGGATGACTTATTCCACAAATTGTCAGTTCTCCTGGACAGGGGACTGGCATCTACGGCAGCTAAAATAACCACTGACATTAAGGCTGACTTCCAGAACCTGGGCTCAAGGATGGAAGCAATCGAACATAAGCTAGTTTCCGCCACTAACCAGAATTCTGGTCATATACAAACGCTACAGGACAGACTTGATTCGGCTCTCCTCAGGATTGATGAACTCGAAAACAGATCCAGAAGGGACAATTTTAGGATCAGGGGTCTTCCAGAGGCTGTAATGGATGTTATGCAAGCTACCCATGAGTTGATCTTATCATTGATCCCGAATATCCCACGACATCGCCTGGAACTTGATAGGGCTCACAGAGCTCTGGGCCCCCCCAGAAAGGATGGCACTCCTAGGGATGTGATCATAAAGCCTCATTTTTTTTTTGGTTAAAGAAGAGATAATGAAACAAGCTAGAGCAACGAACCAAATCCTGTGCTAGGGTCATCCAGTTCAAATTTTCGCCGATCTGTCCCAATCCACAATTCAGAGACGCCGTTCCCTGAAACCCATGCTGGCGGTCCTGTCTCAAAAGGCTATAAAGTATTGGTGGACATTTCCATTCGCTGTTAAATTTTCTCTTAATGGGAAGTACTATTCCTTTTCCACCCTTCAAGAGGGAGAGAAGATCCTCCTTTCATTGAAGCTAATCACCCTGGAAGCTGACATGGACACTTCAAATCCATCGCACAACCCGGCCAAACGCCCATCTCCGAACAGTCTGCTCACTCCGCTTTGGAACAAACCGAAGTCAAAGAAACAGAAGGACATTCTCCAAACCTGAGAGCGTGTGGTGGAACTTTGCCCTTTTTTTCCCTCATTTTGGTTACTCCTGGCAGGAGGGAGGTGTTTGCCTCCCCCATTAGTCCTGCTCGGAGTTCATTTTTCAAATTCCTCGTCCCTCCCCTGCTTGTCTTCCCTAAAAAAAAAAATTCTGATGACCAAGTCCTTAAATTTGTATGGGTTTTTTTTTTTCTTCCTTTTGTCTTTAGGGGGGTAAAAGCTTTTGGACATTTTTTGTTTTATTCCACCTGGGAGGGGGGTTGTGGTATACCTCTCTACGAGGGTCTGGTCCCTTTCTGTAGGCTTTAGATAATTGAAAATACGTTTTCTCTATGTGTTTATTTCTTATGTTTTTGTCTTTTTTTACTAGGTGCCCGGGAGCTGTGTACCTAGCATGCGCCTCCACCTATCTCTCGGTTTCTTCGGAGCCTGTGGGATGGGTTGTCTGCAGCTTTTTATGCAGACTTTTTTGGAAGGGTCTGGCCCCGGGGGATCTTTGCACCCCTCGGAGTCTGATCCGCCTCTCTCAGAGAGATTGTGTCATGAATATGCATCAAGTCTGTCTGCTTACCTGATCTCCATGTGTTCATTAGAGGCTGACCCTGTTCTGGTTTTTCTTTTTATCACTTCCTCTTCCTGTATGGCTCCACCCTAGTCCATCCCAGGAAGCCTATATTAACCGTTGCTCTACAGGTCTGCAGTGCTGTTCAACAGTGTTCCTATGCTTAGTTCCTGTCTGCAGTGTAGTTTGCTAGTTCCTGTTTGCAGAGTGCTACTTCCTTGTCTGCCTGTGCCCCTGACTATTTGCATGTCCCACGGTTATCCTTGTCTGCCTGTTGCCCTGACCTCGGCCTGTCCATCACCACTGTTTGTCCTGCTGGCTGCTTCCCCTTTCTCCCTGCGGAGTGTGACTTAAGGAATCCCGGGAACGCGACCTAGACCCAGTTGCGGCCAAGACCATCCTTACCATCAAAGGCTCTGGTGAATACAAAACTGGGTCTTAGACTCCGCGCCCTGGGTGATCTTGGGTTACGCTTTCTCCCTGCCAGCAGTAGTCGGCTATAGGGTTCACTTCCCTGTGGTGCATCCATGACCCCTACGGGGGGCACTTGTCACCTGGCCACAGGTGACCTGACAGTTTGAACAGCCATGAACCCGGCCGACGTGCCGCTTCCTGCAGATGATCCATTACAGGGCGTTGTTCACAGACTCGAGACGCATGAAGCTAATCAGGCTCAGGTGGTGCGTTTCCTTCAGGATCTGGCTTCCCGCTTTGACCAGCTTCAGACCTCGTTGGGAACCCCGAATCTACAACCCCAAGTACTACCAGCGGCAGCACCCGTCGCACCAGTCGCAGAGTCGCATTCGCTGAAGCTACCACCTCCAGTCCGTTTTTCTGGAGACTCCAAGGCCTGCAGGGGGTTTCTTAGCCAGTGCACCATCCATTTTGAACTTCAGCCTCAAAACTTCTTGTCTGATCGGGCAAAGGTAGCCTATATTATTTTCCTCCTTTCCGGTGAAGCTTTAGCCTGGGCTGCCCCTATGTGGGAGAGGAATGATCCTGTAGTTTCCAGCCTGTTCAACTTCCTAAAGCTCTTTCGGAACATCTTTGAAGAGCCGGCTCGGGCCTCTTCAGCGGCCAGTGCTCTGCTACGGCTCCGCCAAGAATCTCGTTCAGTGGGTCAATATGCTCTTCAGTTCCGTATACTCTCAGCTGAATTGAGCTGGAACAATGAGGCCCTGGTCGCTACCTTTTTACATGGCCTCTCTGACTGAGTGAAGGACGAATTAGCGGGAAGAACCATCCCCCTCGGTCTGGACGATGTCATCTCCCTGTGCAACCAGATCGATATTCGTTTTCAGGAGAGGTCCATTGAGAAAAGACACCAGCACTCCCTAAGTCTTAGTCAGTCTGTGCTTCCCTCACTTCGTCCCGTGGACCATCCTCTGCCTGCTGAGGAACCTATGCAGCTGGGCCGCACCAGACTAACACCCAAAGAACGTGCTAGACGCAGAACTCTGGGCTTGTGCCTCTATTGTGGAGGCAAGGGCCATCTTCGTGACTCCTGCCCGCTTCGCCCGGGAAACGCTCAGGTCTAATACATTTAGAAGGTGGAGTATTGGACTCAGAAACATCACCTTCCCGTCTGCTCCTTCCGGTGTCCCTTCATGTAAGCACTTCTCCCCTATCGATCTCTGCATATCTGGATTCCGGGGCTGCCGGCAACTTTATGGACTGGAGAACTGCTTCTTCTATGAAGCTTGCCCTTTCAGCCCTCACTACGCCGCTGGTAGTCTCGGCAATTGATGGCACTATTCTCCCAGGGGGTCCTATTCGCTTCCAGACACTACCTATTAGGATGTCGATAGGGATTCTCCACCAGGAGTGGATATCCTTTCTCATCCTACCTAAAGCCTCCACTCCCATTGTATTGGGCCTTCCTTGGCTACAGCTCCACTCTCCCCATGTGGACTGGGCTTCTGGGCAGATTCTGGCTTGGGGCCCTTCATGTTTCTCATCATGTCTTTCCAAGGCGACTCCTAAGGGGGGACTTCCGGTTGCTACCACATCAGTATCTTCGGATCTTCCCACTGCTTACAGCGATTACCGGGATGTGTTCTGTAAGAAATCAGCTGAGGTGCTTCCTTCCCACAGATCTTTTGACTGTGCCATTGACCTTGTTCCTGGAGCAATTCTGCCCAGGGGTCGCACATACCCTTTGTCCATCCCAGAGACCCAGGCCATGTCTGAGTATGTCGCAGAAAACCTTGACAGAGGTTTCATTCGGAAATCGTCATCGCCTGCAGGAGCAGGGTTCTTTTTTGTTGCCAAGAAGGATGGTACCTTGAGACCCTGTATTGATTATCGAGGATTAAACGCTGTTACTATTAAGAATCGTTACCCCTTACCCTTGATATCTGAGTTGTTCGATAGGTTGAGGGGTGCCTCCATTTTCACCAAGTTGGATCTCAGGAGGGGCGTACAACCTCATTCGAATACGAGAAGGTGATGAGTGGAAGACTGCGTTTAACACTCGAGACGGCCATTATGAGTATCTGGTCATGCCTTTTGGGTTATGTAATGCCCCAGCCGTGTTTCAAAACTTTGTCAACGAAATCTTCAGGGACCTGCTGTACCAGTTTGTTGTCATCTATCTGGATGACATTCTAATCTTTTCGGAAAATCTGCGTGTCCACAGGAACCATGTCCGCACTGTACTCCAGCGCCTCAGAGAGAATCTCTATGCCAAACTGGAGAAATGCTCCTTTGAATGTTCTGAGGTCCTGTTTCTAGGATGCTTTGTTTCAAGCTTGGGCCTTCGTATGGATCCTGGGAAGGTCTTAGCCATTACCAATTGGCCTCTTCCTGCTAGCCTCAAGGCCACACAGCGCTTTCTTGGTTTCACAAATTATTATAGGCAGTTCATCAGGAATTATTCTTCCATTGCCGCGCCTATTATCGCTTTGACCAAGAAGGGTGCTAATGCCAAAGACTGGCCTCCCGAAGCCGTCTCTGCGTTTCACGATCTGAAACAGGCCTTTGTCTCTGGACCTCTTTTGAGGAGACCAAACCCTGAGGAGGCATTCTTTATTGAAGTGGACGCTTCTTCAGTGGGAGTGGGAGCGGTGCTTCTTCAGCTGTTTGAGAAGAGACGTGAGCCATGTGCGTTCTTTTCCAAAAAATTCTCTCAGGCAGAGAGAAAATTATGCCATCGGTGACCGGGAACTTCTCGCAATTAAATTGGCGCTAGAAGAGTGGCGTCATCTGTTGGAGGGTTCTCCTCACTCCATAACGATCTTCACCGATCACAAGAATCTACAGTACTTACAGAATGCTAAACGTCTGAATCCCAGACAGGCCAGGTGGAGTCTCTTCTTTTCCCGTTTTAATTTCACGATTACGTACAAACCTGGTTCCTGCAACGGTCGGGCTGATGCGCTTTCTAGATCCTTTGACACCTTGGACGAAGAGCTCACTCTTGAACCTGAGCCGATCATTCCAACTTCATGCATTGTTGCCCATTCCACCACCCTGGACTCAAAAATTCCTCCTGGTAAGACCTTTGTCCCCACTGAGCTAAGAGCCAAGATCCTTCGTTGGGGACATGATTCCAAGGTGGCGGGCCATGCTGGTTTCCTCCGGTCCTTCCTACTCATTAGTCGTCACTATTGGTGGCCAAATCTCCGCTCGGAGGTTAAAGACTATGTCAAGGCTTGTCATGTCTGTGCTCAGTTCAAATCCTCCACACAAGCTCCTGCTGGTCTCCTCATGCCCTTGCCCATTCCTAAGGAGCCCTGGGCTCACATTGCCATGGATTTTATCACCGATCTTCCACTGTCTGACGGTAATACGGTCATTTGGGTGGTAGTCGATCGGTTCTCCAAAATGGCACATTTTGTTCCCCTTCCTGGTCTTCCTTCTGCTCCTGCCTTGGTCCCCATTTTTGTTCGAGAGATTTTCCGTCTTCATGGGGTTCCTTCTCATATTGTTTCGGACAGGGGTGTTCAATTTACGTCTCGTTTTTGGAGAGCCTTTTGCAAATCCCTCAATATTGCTTTGGATTTTTCCTCTTCTTACCATCCTCAATCCAATGGGCAGACGGAGAGGGTTAATCAGGAGTTAGAGGTTTTTCTTCGTACCTTAGTCTCCGCTCATCATGACGATTGGTGGAATGGGCGGAATTTTCCCATAACAATCATGTAAATACCAGTTCGCAGAGAACACCCTTTTTCTCAGTTTATGGAAGACATCCTCAACTTCCACTTCCCATGACCTGTTCTCTGGATATCCCAACTTTGGCTTCAGCTCAGGAGTCCTTCAATTCCATCTGGAGTGACGTCCATGATTCCCTCCGGGCAGCTGCCGACAAATTCAAAGGCTTTGCTGACCGCCGCAGGCGTAAACCGCCTTCTCTTCAACCAGGGGACAAAGTCTGGCTCTCCACCAGAAACATCAAGCTCCGAGTTCCTTCTCTGAAGTTTGCTCCAAGATTCATTGGTCCATACACCATAACGGCTAAGCTGAATCCAGTTTGTTTCAAACTTCAGATTCCCAAAAACCTCAAAATCTCTAACTCCTTCCATGTTTCCCTTCTGAAGCCTTTAGTCCTTAATAGGTTCTCTCGTCCTCTCCCCACCACGGCACCAGTCTCTGAGGAAAATCAGGAATATGAGGTCAGTCAAGTGCTGGATTCCCGACTCTGTAGAGGCGCTCTTCAGTACCTCGTTCATTGGAAAGGCTTTGGTCCTGAGGAGAGGGCTTGGGTTCCTGCATCAGAGGTCTTTGCACCTCGTCTATTGAAGAATTTTCATCTGAAGTTTCCCTCTAAACCCGGACTCAGGCGGGGAAGGGGGAGGCCTCGTAAGAGGGAGGGTACTGTCATGAATATGCATCAAGTCTGTCTGCTTACCTGATCTCCATGTGTTCATTAGAGGCTGACCCTGTTCTGGTTTTCCTTTTTATCACTTCCTCTTCCTGTATGGCTCCACCCTAGTCCATCCCAGGAAGCCTATATTAACCGTTGCTCTACAGGTCTGCAGTGCTGTTCAACAGTGTTCCTATGCTTAGTTCCTGTCTGCAGTGTAGTTTGCTAGTTCCTGTTTGCAGAGTGCTACGATCATCTTTCCGTGTACCGTTTTGGCTTGTCCCCGACTTCCTTGTCTGCCTGTGCCCCTGACTATTTGCATGTCCCACGGTTATCCTTGTCTGCCTGTTGCCCTGACCTCGGCCTGTCCATCACCACCGTTTGTCCTGCTGGCTGCTTCCCCTTTCTCCCTGCGGAGTGTGACTTAAGGAATCCCGGGAACGCGACCTGGACCGAGTTGCGGCCAAGACCATCCTTACCATCAAAGGCTCTGGTGAATACAAAACTGGGTCTTAGACTCCGCGCCCTGGGTGATCTTGGGTTACGCTTCCTCCCTGCCAGCAGTAGTCGGCTATAGGGTTCACTTCCCTGTGGTGCATCCCTGACCCCTATGGGGTGCACTTGTCACCTGGCCACAGGTGACCTGACAGATTGTCTGTGATCTTTGTCTCTTTATTCTCGCTCTCTCTCTCATCTTTTCTCCTTCTGTTTCCCTTCTCCCCCCCCTTTCCCTTGCACCTTGGGAACATTATCATCTGTGTTTTTTGCCAGGATAAATTTGAGAGTTCCGTTTGTATCCCGTTCTTGGATGGGTGTCCCGTCTGCTTGCCGTCTGGGGGTCTGGTTCTGTTTAAGGTAAGTGACGCAGGGATTAGTGGCATTCCTTTTCCTCCCCTCGATGGCTGACAAACCCCTTCCGGTCCTTAAAATAGCCTCTCACAACACTCAGGGCATTAATTCTCCCATCAAACGGAGAAAGCTGTTTGACAGCTATAAATCGCTTAAAATGCGATGTTATTTTACTACAGGAGACCCATTTCCCCAGGCGATACAGTCCCACTTTTCTTCACCATAATTACCCTACGTTTTATTTAGCGAACGCTGAGGATAAAACTAAAGGGGTGGCGATAGTATTTTACAAAGCTTCTAATTTTTCCTGGCATGCTGAATATAGAGATCCGGATGGCAGGTTTCTATTAGTTAAAGGTCTGATTGATGACCACATGTTCTCATTTGTTTCGTACTATGCTCCGAATAAAGGTCAATTACCGTTCTTTCGTTCTATGTTTTCCACCTTGGGCCCGCTGATTGAAGGGACTCCCATCTTTGGGGGTGACTCCAATCTGGCGCTAGATCAGGGGCTTGATAAATCTAATAAGTCTAAATCCACTCTAAAACGTCCCACTAGAGCTAGCTTGAAATTCGCCCGTCTTCTTCATACGCGCGGTTTAGCGGATATCTGGCGGGAGCAAAACCCAACAACTAGGGACTTTACTCATTTTTCATGCCCGCATCAATCTTACGCCAGGATTGATCATATCCTGATGTCCACATCCCATTTACCTACTGTATCTGGATCCAAGATTCTGGATTCGTCTCTCTGACCACTCCATAGTTGTAGCTGTTATTTATAATCCCTCTCGCAATCCTAAACCCTTTCAATGGAGACTCAATGAATCTCTCTTATCTGACCCTGTAGTTCTAGTTGAAATTAATAAAGCTCTCTCTGAATACTTCACCTTAAATAATACTGGGGATGTTTCGGCTGAGGTTCTTTGGGCAGCCCATAAAGCTACCATCAGAGGGAAATTTATCCAATTAGCATCTAAAATGAAAAGAGAACGGAAAGTTGATATTGATAGACTTGAAAAGTTGTACACTTCTCTTAAAACCCAACACAAGGCGAACCCCTCTAGTGTTCCATCCCAAATAGAAGCCGCTAGGTTGGAATTCAATCTTGTCCTTGCCTCACGGGCTGAGAAATCGCTTAGATGGAGTGGGGCTAAATTTTATTCTCAAAAGGACAAGTTGGGCAGAATGCTTGCTACCAAGCTGTCTCCTAGATCGAAATTCCATACTCTTCCCAGGATTAGGACCCATCAACAGTACACGACCTCTGACCCCTCTAAAATTCTTACAGTGTTCAGGGATTTCTATGGTAAACTATATGGTTCTGGTCGACAGGCTTCTGTGAGCTGCATCTCACAGTTTGACACCCTCCCTATCCCTAAACTTTCAGCGGAGCATATAGCCGTTATGGAGGATCCGATCTCTGTAGCTGAAACGTTGGAGGTTATTAAAAGTCTGAAAAGGGGTTCGGCGCCTGGCCCGGACGGCTTCTCCGTACCATATTATAAATCATTTTCAGAGTTACTTGCCCCCTTTATGACAAAGTTTTTTAATGAAAAAGTATCAGGAAGGCCCCTTGTTGTGGAGCTAAACGCCGCCTTTATAACTGTCATACCCAAACCCGATAAGAACCCGGAAGACGTTGGGAACTATAGGCCGATCTCGCTGATAAACAACAACGTCAAAATCCTCACCAAGATTTTTGCTAATAGATTGAATTCCTTCATCAGCTTATACGTTCATAAGGACCAGGTGGGTTTTATCCCGGGGAGGCAGGGGCCGACCAGACTAGAAGAGTCATTGATATTATGTCAATTCTTCAATCTAATTGGCCAGGAGGGCCGAAACAGCGGGGTATGCTGTTATCACTGGATATTCAAAAAGCTTTCGATAGTTTCCTGGCCTTATATTTTTACACTTTTAGATAGATGGGGTTTTGGTTGTCGATTTATTGGTATTTTGAAAGCCCTATATTCCTCTCCCACGGCGCGTATTCGTCTACAGGGGTACTACTCCTCTCCGGTTCAAATAGCAAGAGGCACGAGGCAGGGGTGTCCTCTATCCCCTATTATTTTCGCTATGGCCATGGAAACGCTTGCGGTTGCGATTCGAGAGAATCCTAACGTGTCCCAAGATGCACAAATGTGGCTTATTTGCCGACAATTTAATTCTATTTCTCACGTCCCCCCTGATCTCTATTCCCAATCTAAATAAGATCCTAGATGCCTTTGGGGCTATCTCGGGCTTGTTAGTCGATTTTTCTAAATCTCTAGCTCTTAATGTTTCACTTGACCCCGAGACGGTAACCCTGCTGAAACGGGATTTCCGGTTTGAGTGGAGTGACTCTGCTATCAAATATCTGGGTATCTTCCGAACATCTAAATTTGAAACACTTTACGCCCGAAATTACCCCCCTATGTATCGTAAATTGGAACAGGACTTGAAGTCTTGGTCTAAACTCAACTTGTCATGGCTAGGTAGAATAAATGCCGTAAAGATGACCCTGCTTCCTAGGCTTCTCTATCTTTTTCGAGCCCTCCCGATTCCTTTGAGGAAGGATCACTTGAAATCCTTCCAGAGCAAAATTTTGAAATTTGTTTGGGGGGGGGGGGGGTACGGGTTATAGGATTAAACAACAATCTCTTTTCCATTCGAGGAAACAGGGTGGCTTAGGGTTGCCCCACTTATATAAATATTATTTGGCATCAAGATTGGCTCAATTCTCCATAATTTTTACAAAATGGGATAAACCTGATTGGGTACAGATTGAACGGCAGGCAGTCCCTCTACACACCCTGGATTTCCTCTCATGGATGGTTCCCAAGTCGAGACCCCCTATCCTTGCCCCTACTCTCTCACTCGTATTACCTCTTTCGTAATCCAAATTTTCCCCCCGGATTGGACATAAAAGCTTTTCGATGGTGGCTTGACAAGGGACTATCGCCTGGGTCAGTTTTTCACCCCTAATGGTCCTGTTTCCCTAGCCTATTGTGTAAGTAATTTAGAACTCCCGCCTTCAGAGAGATTTCGCTTTTTTCAAATTAGTCATTTTTTACATAGCATTTGGTCCTCTAAGCCGTCCCCTCCTAAATTCACAGATTTTGAATTATTCTGTAGTCAGTCCATCGAGGGGAGAGGAGGCATATCGATTGTCTATGCGTCACTATCCTCACCGTCCACTAAGTCCTCCTTCATGCTAGCATGGGAGGAGGAATTTCAGTTTAAGTGGAACCTGGAGACCTGGCAAGCAACTGTTTCCTCTGCTTTTAAAAGTATCATTAACATTTCTCTCATGGAAGCCAGTTTGAAGGTCATAACTAGATGGTACTTGACCCCCTCTAAGTTAGCTAGGATTTTCCCCTCAGCTGACCCTTTATGTTTTAGGGGATGTCAGCTGTTGGGCTCCTTTGCACATATTTGGTGGGAGTGCCCTAGAATCAGGCCGTTTTGGAGAAAGATTCTTTTAACTATTAAGAAGGTTACTGGCCACGAGATTGCAGGGCACCCAGAGTCCTTCTTGTTGAACACTCACCTTCCTGGAATTTCTAAACAGACGCGTAGATTGATTCACTTTATTTTGCTCGGTGCAAAGATTACTTTGGCCAAAGCATGGAAACTTTCGAGTGTCTCTGGTAAGGCGGCGTTCAGGAAGATCTCCTGGATCATGTGCCAGGAAAAGCTGGCCGCCATGCTGAATGACTCAATACCAAGTTTTGAATTGGTCTGGATTCCATGGGCTCAGTTTATGGGTATCTCGCTCATCCCGGGAACCTAGGTCAATTTTTTGCTTGGTTATTTTCAGCTTGTTGAGATGGTAACTTCCTGTCGTGCATTCCCCTCTTCTTCCCCCCTAGTCCACTTTTCTCTTCTTATCTTCTCTCTCTTTCTCACTTTATTCTTTTTTTTTTTATGCGCTTTCCCTTTTTTTTCCCCTTGTACTGATGCTTTATGTGGCCTTTTGTGGCGGGGTTGGGTCTCTTATGAGGCTTTATTAGTCATGGGGGTGGCCGGATGTCCTCCTCTTCTTTGAATCTTAGGGGTTGTTTTTGGGTTTTCCGTAATTTTACTGTTCGTACGGTTTATGCAACCCTATCATTCTTGAACTTGGTCTGCCCTTGTTTATAATTTGAGACCGACCCAGTAGTCAACCATGAGTTCGTGTCTTTTCTGCTCTGACTTGTTTTTGATGATTGCATGAATGCTTGATGTATTGTTACTCTTTTTTTCTTTTGAAAATAAAAATCTTTGAAAGTAAAAACGTATTGATTTTCGGACAAGAATAGTCAAATGAAAAATCTTTGTACATTCGCTGAACGAAAGAATGAAAATTCCTTTTACCAATAAGTTTTCTATTCTGCTCCTTTGAATTTTCCGATCACTGTGGCTGAAGAGAATGGCGATTTGACCCCACCAACAATCAGAAAATCAAAACAAACATTCTTAAAATAAATTTTTTTTTTTGAAGGAAGACTTTTCTTTAACCACATCAATACTGGGCACTTTCGCCCCCTTGCTTTCCAGGACAATTTTCAGGACCATGACAATTGTGCGGTCATGCTTGTACACAAATATTTTTTACCATTTTGTTCGCACAAATAGAGTTTCCTTTTGGTGGTATTTATTCACGACTCCATATTTTTTTTTTTTTTTGCGAAATAAGTGAAAACAAACGGAAATGATGGAAACATTTTTTTTTTTCATTATTCTATTTTATAAGAAATCCAATAAAATATTTTGTCATAAATTAAGCCAAAATGTATTCTGCTACATGTCTTTGGTAAACAAAAATCCTGTTAAGTGTATAATAATTGGTTTGTGTGATCACGGACATATGTACGCAAATGATCATGTACAAATGTGCGCAGGTCATCTAGGACATGTGTGCAGATAATCATTGGGACATACGATTTTACATATGTGGGGGACGACACATTGTGTTTTACTAGGCTGGTGATCGGTGTTAAAAAACAGTTCATACACACAGATTACCAGCCGGCTGTAGTGATCCGCGCTCCTCACCAAGAACTAATGTGCAAGGAGAGCCGATTGCCTAGCAACCAGCTCTGTTTACATCACATGACAGCTGTGATTGACATGCCTGTCATGTGATCAGGAGGGCCAATCACAGAGCCCTCCTGCCGATCTGAGATGCGCAGTGTCCGGGTGACAGGAGCGCATCGGGAACGTGCCACAGCCCATGCTTGCGCGCACAATACCCCTCCTTCTGAGGGACGTTCCTGAACGTCCACTCAGGAGAGAGAACCCACCCTGCCGTACATATGCAGTGGCTGGGTGGGAAGTAGTTAAATAAAAGTCTGATATTTACCAGAGATTTAACCTCTAATCTTTGATACAGTACATCTCTTCTGTCTGTTATTCTCAGAGTGGATTAGAGATTTTGCTCCCTAATCATATAGTTAGTTGGCCATTTAGATTTGCAACAATTACTGCGCAACACAATACGCTACATATGCTGCTGACACTACAATTAAATTGTGTAAGAGAATGTGTGATAAAGTTCAGCGCTATATGTAGCGCTCACCCCCCGAAGGAGCCGCTGGTTGTTGTTTGGGATCGGCGTATTAAGTTACCTTGTAGTGTGTCTAGGGGTAGTAACCGTGAGTAGTAGCAGTGAGCGAATGTCCAGTCACCAGATGGGTTTTCAAATGCTTTATTCCAAGGCCCAACAACGGCCAACATCAACAGAGGGATAGGAAAGGTTGATGAAGCAATAGAGAACAGTGCGGTATCAGGCCTGGATCAGAAACACAAGCAGTCCTGCTCTCAGTAGTAGTAGTAGATACAGTTCGTCACCACTCTAGCCAGAGTGGGTGAAGTGCCTCCGGACAGACCCTTGCTATAAGCCTGGCAGCTGGTATGCCACTTTTAAGTTGCTGGGAGTAACATGTCTCTATTACAGACCTGGCTCAGGCCTCTGCCACAGGCTTTCTACTTCAGTACTCAAGAGAACAATTGGGATTGAGCGAATCCTCCCAGTAAATGCAATAAAAGGGGTCACTGGTCGACAGCCGACATGTACCTGTCAATTCTGGTGACCAGATCCCCGATGTTCAAGCCCTTTTGGATAACCTGCCTCCTGGTTCTCCTCAAACCGATCCCCCACCGAACGGCATACAGCCTGGGATCGTCTCAGTAAGTCACTCAACATCTGGATGGATTCCCATGGAGCAGGCAGCTCCGGCAAGGCGGGTCATGCGGGCAGGGTCTGTGGATGCGCGTACCCTGAAGGTGGATGCCGCACCTGGAACGTGGACCCCGCGAAGAGAAGAGTCGAACCCAGAACACGCGGCGGCTGCCACATATATACCCCTCCCCAGCATGCCCAGCGAGGGAAAAAACTCCTCTAATTGGCTGCGGGGGAAAAGCGGCTCTGTCAGGACCCCTCTAGCGCCAACTGTCGCCCAGGGGTGGGATTACACCCCTGGATCGCAGACTGACCTACAGGACAGTTCTAGAAATAGCAGCAGCCTGAAATTTGACAAATTATGAATGGGAGCAAAATAACTCTCATTCACCCACTAACTTTAGCGTAGTGCCAGTACTGAAAGTAAGGGGGCGCTACACTAATTAGCGCTGCATAGAGATTTTTAAAAGTAAATTTTTATACTTTACACATTAACTAAATTATACACCACACATAAGGTTATTAATCGAAAATAATCGGCCAACGAACCGATTATAAAAATAATCGTTGGTTGCAGCCCTATGGCCAGGTAACTGGTAGAGCAGTCTGGGCTTGCTGACCCGCCACCCCAGAGCCTCAGATCGAATTGTAGTAGGTATCAAGAGCCACATAAGCTGATGCCCCACCTCTGTAGCACTGGCTCCTATCCCATGCAGTGATACCAACTGTACTCCACCTCTTATCCCAGCTAACAGTCTGCAGAGTGGTGCCAGCAGCAGGAAAGAGGAGATCTTTAGGTCAGTGTGAAGCAATAAAACCGTGCATAGTAGTATAGGGCTGCTTTCACACTGATGTGCTGCTGTTTACCTTGGTGCAGTGTACCTGCAGGTTTGCTGCACTTAGCTATGGGCTTCAATGATATCCTGTTTAGTGCACTTTCTGAATGCAAGAGTTTGGGTGTGCATTCAGAGCGTGCGCCACACATACAGGATAATGATAGAATAGAAGTCTATGGCAAAGCACAGCCAACGCAGGGCAGTCGTGAAAGCACTGCACATGCCATCCAGGTAAACCACAGCACAGTGTGAAAGCAGCCTTATAGGGCAGTGGTCATCAACCCTGCCCTACAGGGCCCACTAACAGGCCAGGTTTGCAAGATAACTGAAATACATGACAGGTGATATCATTTGCTGCTCAGTGATTGCAGTATTCTAGACTGCATCTCCCCATGGTAATACATAAAACCTGGCCTGTAAGTGGGCCCTGTAGGGCAGGGTTGATGACCACTGTTATAGGGGACTCAGAACAGTGACGTTTTTATCCACCCCAACAGCACCATCTTCAGCTGGGGTGGCCAGGGGTTACACGTCACAGCAGAAGTTGTGCACCCTGTCATGGTTGGACCATGACCCATTCGTGTGAACGAGGCCGCTCTGCAAATACCCTGCACCATTGTACAGTACAGAAAACAAGGGGTTAAAGGCAGCAGCATTGTGTTGCTTTCTTACCACCTGATTTAAACCCTTGGACCCTGCAGAAGCACGCAGATGCAGGGTGCTTGCAGAGTGGCCCCATTTACTTAAATGGGTCGCGTTTGGCAGGTGGCAGCAACCACCAAAAGCAACAGGGGGTTTAATACCTGCTGCGGCACAAGCACACCTTTGGCTGCTGCTGCTTCTGTAGCTAAAGGAGGTAGATTGTGGGTGGTGAATCCTCTGTAGGGTTTTACCACCCACCCCAGAGGAGCTGGCTCCCAGACCAGTTGATGGTGGCTTCACATGTGGACTCTCTGACCAGAAGTGCATTCTTTGACCAAGAGTGCCCGAGTTAAAAACCAGGAGTTTGAAACAGGAGTCTTCATTATTTTTTTCAATCACTGATCCAGAACAAGCTTGCAGCTAATAAAGTTGGAACTCTTGATAAATAGATTCAGCGGTGCAGCAGACGCTCTCACCTTAGTCTGCTAACCCCAGGGATAGTGAGAGCAGGACGCTCTCAAACGAGTGGGCTCTCCCCAGGGATGGTGCAGCCAGGCAGGGTCCTCCCAGCTCTCGGCTGCTGCAGACACCGCACAAAAAAAACAGGACAACCCCCCTAGTCAATTGATCCAGGGTTGCATCGATCGCCCATTAAGGGGTCAGGAAGGAATTTTTTTCCCCGATCGCTGCAGATTGGCACAGCACGCCTGGGTTTTTTTTGCCTTCCTCTGGACCAATCGGGGAGAGAAGACTCAACGAGTGACGGCTCACTTGGACAGTCTTCCACCCATCACCATATAAGACCCCCCCAATCAACATTACTTCCCTGCGTTTTTTTTCTGCGACCATGGGTTAACTAAAATACTCTGCAGAAACCATCCGGGAACTAAAACCATTTGCCTCTATACTCCCAGTTGTCACCAAAAAAAGCTCTAAGGAATGAGCGACTGTTGAGAATCAATCAACGATCTACAGTCAAAAACTACGCACAGGTACCCCAGCCCAAGTGCATAATATGCGCTTTGGTCAACACAAGATCGGCAGTAAAACACCGACAAGAAATCTATGATTTCATCCTTCAACACGATCTAGACTGCCTCTTCATCACAGAAAGCTGGCTGACAGCCGACTGCAACACCATTCTAGCAGAATTGGTGCCAGCAAATTATCGCATTCAAATGCAAAACAGAGTGGGGCAAAGAGGGGGGGCCTGGCGGTGATCCATAAGACTCACCTCTCGATCACCAAACCAGTCCTTCAAAACTCGCTTCCATTTATGGAAACCCTCACTCTGCAGCTGCAAACAAATCCCCAAGATACGGTCCATATGCTACTTTGCTATAGACCACCAGGCCCAAAAACGCACCTTCTCACGTCATTGACGGAATTCATCTCCACATATACCCTAAACATCAAACACCTTTTGGTGCTTGGGGATTTCAACCTCTGGGCCAACTCCTCGCTGGACCCCGTAGCCGACGCCTGCATCGACCATCTGGAAGGATTAGGTCTGCAGCAACTAATACAAGGCCCCACTCATGCCTCAGGCCATACGCTCGATCTCATTTTCAAACAAGATTTGGAAATTGACATCCTGGGAAATGAGCCGCAACCATGGACCGATCACCATGCCATCAAATTCACAATCACCAAAAATGCCAGCCCAAAAAAACGACAAAACCGGTGACAACTCACTGGACTAGATCTCAGAAGAAGCTCCACTCGGAACTCTTCAAAACACTAGGGAACAAAATAAAAACAACCCAACAAAAACAAACAGCCACAGAAACACTTGACGCCATCAACAAGGCGCTACTACAGTCAGCTGACTTAGTAGCACCAAAACACAAAACTTGCATCCGGAAAAACAACTCCAGCTGGTTTAATGACCAGCTGACGTTGCTAAAGCAAGAGCGTAGAAGAGCAGAAGCTGCGTGGAAAAGGTGCTCTTCAGATAAAAACCACACCATTTACAAGATAATAGTAAAGAAATATCACAAAGAAATCTTCACGGCCAAAAAAAAACATTTTTCCAACATCATCGCAAATGCCCTTAACCGCCCCCGAGAACTCTTCAAGCTGGTCACTCAGACTATGAATCCAGCTTGTTTAGAGGCCCCCAATTCTGATTCACAAGAATTTTGCAACGAGTTATCAGATTATTTCATTAATAAAATTGAAAAAATCTGTGAAAGTATTCAGCAAAATGGAACCGTCACCAACTCCCCCCCCCAAATCACAAACCTAATACCCACATAAATCCGCCGCAATCACCAAAATTCACTCTAAAACCCATTTCCATCAATGCCACTAAAAACATCATCGGGAGTCTGCGTAATAGCACAGCACCCAATGATATCATCCCCACTAAACTGCTGAAAGAATGTGCCGATATACTGGCACCAGCTATCACGCAGCTCATTAACCAATCATTCAAGGAGGGCATGGTGCCCACCTTGCTAAAACAAGGTACAATAAAACCAATTCTAAAAAAAACTACCCTCGACCCCAAAGACCCAAACAACCAGAGGCCCATAACAGCTCTAAATGTCTTCTCCAAGGTAATGGAGAAAGTAGTTGTACAACAGCTGCAACTGCATTTAGACACCCATAAATTACTCGATCCGTTTCAATCAGGCTTCCGTTCGGGTCACGGAACAGAAACGGTGCTGCTCAAAATATGGGATGATGCTCTAGAGGCCGCAGACGAAGGAGAATCTTGTCTCCTGATACTGCTGGACCTAAGCGCGGCTTTTGACACTGTAGACCACAGACTACTACTGGCTAGGCTAGCTGAAGTACCCTGGTTCTCCTCCTTCTTGGAAAACCGATCACAAATAGTGAAACTGGGGTCTTTCACTTCTGAAAAACGTACGGTGTCATGCGGAGTCCCTCAGGGATCTCCCTTATCGCCCGTATTGTTTAATATCTATCTTCGCCCTCTCTTTGAAATCATCAGTAACCAGAAGTTACTTTACCACTCCTATGCAGACGACACACAACTGTATTTCCGCATCTGCAACAAAAAGGATCATTCTCTTGGACTAGAGAAATGCCTCACTCTAATAGATAACTGAATGACAAAAAGTTATCTTAAACTCAATGGTTCGAAAACAGAACTTCTTCTGTTTCACGCTAACCGGAAAAATCACCCCGCGTCAACATGGACTCCCCCACCCATTCTGGGTAAAACTATCACCCCTAGCACCAAAGGTCAAAAGTCGGAGTCATTTTCGATACCTACATGACAATGGATGTACAAATAGGGTCAGTAGTCAGCGGATCCCACCATCTGCTGTGCCTACTACGCAGACTCACGCCCTTTATCCCGAAAGAGGACATTGAAGTCGTGGTGGGAACAATCATCAATTCCAGACTCGACTACGCAAATGCCCTCTATCTAGGACTCCCCAAATACCAAATCACTCGTCTGCAAGTCGTTCAAAATACGGCCGCTCGACTAGTTACTGGGAAAAAAACCATGGGAATCAATCTCACCTTCACCGAGATCCCTTCATTGGTTGCCAGTAAAAGACAGAATCACTTTCAAGGCACTCTGCCTAATACATAAGTGTATTCAAGGCAACGCCCCCCAATATCTATGCGAAAAATAAAAGCCCATAACCCCAATCGCATTCTGCGATCCACCAATCAAAACCTCCTCCAGATACCCAAGGCCAGATACAAGTCCAAAGGAGATCGAAGATTTGCAGTCCAGGGACCTCGCCTGTGGAATGCACTACCAACCACCATCCGACTGGAGTCGGACCACTTGGCCGTCAGGAGAAAGATTAAAACCCATCTCTTCTGAGGTCAAGGGGTTCCTTACCCATGAAATGGATACAGCGCCCAGAGGCGATTCAGTTCGCATGTGTTGCGCTTTACAGGTCTCTCTCTCTCTCTCTCCCCCCCAACTTTGTGTTGAACGACTCGAGTCCTAAGGTGTCGCTGCCAAACGCAACTAAGGGCTCATTCACAAGTGCAGCAGGCACTGCTGCTCCTCTGAAAAGCGATTGAGTGCATTTGACAGGTGGTGAGGAGGGGATCTGTTGCCTCCTCACCACCTGATTTAAACCCACGATTGCCGTGCAATGCACGCGACTGTGATGCGGCAGTACGACAATTAGAGGCTTTAAATCAGGTGTGAGGAGGCGACACTGTGCCTGGTGATCTTTGGATTTGTCCCATGTTGTTCGAGTAAATCTCCACCTCTTTAAGGTTGCCTAAAGGAGATAATGAACTAAGTCACATGTTTAAGATAAGGAATGCTGCAATGGCCATGGCAAAGTCCATTAGCGTTACTTACAATTATACTTCCTCCTCTCCCTTTTTATGTCAGAGTTCCCCAAGGTTCGGTTCTTAAACCTCTCCTCGTCTCCATCTACACCTGCTCCCTGGGCCAGGTAATCACCTCCCATGGCTTCCAATACCATTTCTACACTGACCACACCCAAATCTAACTCTCTATCCTTCAGAAACAAACAAAAGAAAAAAAAAACACATCAATTGCAAACTCACTGTGCCCATCAAACGCAGCCACTGTGCCATCAAACGCAGCCACTGTGCCATCAAACGCAGCCACTGTGCCATCAAACGCAGCCACTGTGCCATCAAACGCAGCCACTGTGCCATCAAACGCAGCCACTGTGCCATCAAACGCAGCCACTGTGCCATCAAACGCAGCCACTGTGCCATCAAACGCAGCCACTGTGCCATCAAACGCAGCCACTGTGCCATCAAACGCAGCCACTGTGCCATCAATTGTCACCACTGTGGCTGCGTTTTCAACCTATCCGGTCCACCAGACGGATGCAAAATTGTGTTTGCATCTGTCACATTTTAGCAGAGGATCAGATCGGGGCTGATCGGGTGTCAGTGGACATGTCATTGCTGACATGCGACTCCCCATAGAGATACATGGAGCGCCTGATCAGAGCCGCCTGAAAAACTGACAGGTGGATCTGAACGGTCCACAAGTGTGAAAGGGGCCTAAAGCTCCTAATTCACTCCCTGGTCATCTCCCACCTCGACTCCTGCAACTCCCTCCTCATTGGATTACCTTTACACAGATTATGCCCCCCTTCAGTCCATTATGAATGCTGCTGACAGGCTCATACACCTTACCATAGTTCAGTGTCTGCTACTCCCTCCACCCAACAAATTACATTTAAAATATTAACTTACAAAGCTATAAACAACTCATCCCCCAGCTACATCACTAACCTAGTCTCAAAATACCAGCCTACTCGTTCTCTTCATTCCTCCATTGCTCTCTAGCTCCCTCGTCACCTCCAAGACTTTTTCCAAGCCTCTCCCATCCTATTGAACTCCTTACCGCAATCTGTCCGACTATCTGTCTAACCCATAGATGTTTCTATGGGAACGCTCCCCATTATCTGTGCGAAAAAATAAAAGCTCACAACTCCAATCGCGTTCTGCGATCCGCCAACCAAAATCTGCTTCAGATACCGAAAGCCAATTACAAGTCCAAAGGAGAAAGAAGATTCGCGGTCCAGGGTCCCAGACTATGGAATGCTTTACCAACCAGCATTCGGTTGGAGGAAAACCATTTAGCATTCAGAAGAAAGATCAAAACTCATCTCTTTTGATATCAAAGGAGACAGGAACAACAAGCGCCCAGAGGCGATTTGGTTCGCATGTGCTGCGCTATATAAGTTATTCATTCATTCATTCATTCATCTCCTACTCTGTTAGCATTTAGACAATCTCTGAAAACCCTTCTCTTCAGAGAAGCCTATTCTGCCCCAACCTAACACCTGTACTTTTATTTTCTCCATCAGATCATCCCCCCCTTATATCACTTGACCCTAGGGTGACCACATTTCCAAACTGACATTCAGGGACACCCCCCCCCCCTAAAAAAAAATATGTTTTTTTTACATATTTGTTTGCGTATTTTGGGGGCAGGGGCGTATCATGAAATCAGCGGGCCCGTGTGCAAGATCAAAAGAGGGCCCTAGGCCCCATCAAATGCTGCCACTTGTGCCCCATCAAATGCAGCCACTTGTGCCCCATCAAATGCAGCCACTTGTGCCCCATCAAATGCAGCCACTTGTGCCCCATCAAATGCAGCCACTTGTGCCCCATCAAATGCAGCCACTTGTGCCCCATCAAATGCAGCCACTTGTGCCCCATCAAATGCAGCCACTTGTGCCCCATCAAATGCAGCCACTTGTGCCCCATCAAATGCAGCCACTTGTGCCCCATCAAATGCAGCCACTTGTGCCCCATCTAATGCCGCCACTGTGCCCCATCTAATGCCGCCACTGTGCCCCATCTAATGCCGCCACTGTGCCCCATCTAATGCCGCCACTGTGCCCCATCTAATGCCGCCACTGTGCCCCATCTAATGCCGCCACTGTGCCCCATCTAATGCCGCCACTGTGCCCCATCTAATGCCGCCACTGTGCCCCATCTAATGCCGCCACTGTGCCCCATCTAATGCCGCCACTGTGCCCCATCTAATGCCGCCACTGTGCCCCATCTAATGCCGCCACTGTGCCCCATCTAATGCAGCCACTGTTCCCCATCAAATGCAGCCACTGTTCCCCATCAAATGCAGCCACTGTTCCCCATCAAATGCAGCCACTGTTCCCCATCAAATGCAGCCACTGTGCCCCATCAAATGCCACCACTGTGCCCCATCAAATGCTGCCAGTGTGTCCAGCAATTGTTGCTACTGTGCCCCATCTGATGCTGCCAGTGTGCCGATCAATTGTCGCTACTGTGCCCCATCTGATGCTGCCAATGTGCCTATCAATTGTCGCTACTGTGCCCCATCTGATGCTGCCAGTGTGCCGATCAATTGTCGCTACTGTGCCCCATCAAATGCTGCCAATGTGCCTATCAATTGTCGCTACTGTGCCCCATCAGATGCTTCCAGTGTGCCCATGAATTGTCGCTATTGTGCCCCATCAAATGCCAGTGTGCCCATGAATTGTCGCTACTGTGCCCCCATCAGATGCTGCCAGTGTGCCCATGAATTGTCGCTATTGTGCCCCATCAAATGCCAGTGTGCCCATGAATTGTCGCTACTGTGCCCCCATCAGATGCTGCCAGTGTGCCCATAAATTGTCGCTACTGTGCCCCATCAAATGCCAGTGTGCCCATAAATTGTTGCTACGGTGCCCCATCAAATGCCAGTGTGCCCATAAATTGTCGCTACTGTGCCCCATCAAATGCCAGTGTGTTTTTGTCGCTACTGTGCCCCATCAAATGCCAGTGTGCCCATAAATTGTCGCTACTGTGCCCCATCAAATGCCAGTGTGTTTTTGTTGCTACCGTGCCCCATCAATTGCCAGTGTGCCCATAAATTGTCGCTACTGTGCCCCATCAAATGCCAGTGTGTTTTTGTCGCTACTGTGCCCCATCAAATGCCAGTGTGCCCATAAATTGTCGCTACTGTGCCCCATCAAATGCCAGTGTGCCCATAAATTGTCGCTACTGTGCCCCATCAAATGCCAGTGTGTTTGTCGCTACTGTGCCCCATCAAATGCCAGTGTGCCCATAAATTGTCGCTACTGTGCCCCATCAAATGCCAGTGTGTTTTTGTCGCTACTGTGCCCCATCAAATGCCAGTGTGCCCATAAATTGTCGCTACTGTGCCCCATCAAATGCCAGTGTGCCCATAAATTGTCGCTACTGTGCCCCATCAAATGCTGCCAGCCAGTGTCACTGTTAATTGCCCCCATTTGCTCACCTTTTGATATGCTCTAATGGAGATGGAGGTGACTGACTGACTCCTCGTCTGGTGACTGGTCACTGGTGGTGGTGGAGCAGGGTAGTCAGCGTTGGCGCCGCGGTCTTCTATTTTTGGTTCCAGCCTTGAGGGATCGAGGGCAGTGAATCGGGCCGCTCGGGCGGGAGCCAGGAGGAGCCTGCCTGGGCCTGGAGGAGGTCAGACCGGCAGATGTGCGAGTGAGGCCGTCGGAGAGATGTCGCAGGCTCAGCCCAGGCAGCGGGAGTCGGGACTCGCGGGAGCCAGCCAGGTCGGTCACGGACGGCGGATCGAGTCCAGCTGAGCAACCGAGGCCTGGAGCGGGGGAGGAGGAGGTCTTGGTCGGTGACGGTGAGTGACTCACTGTCTCACTCTGCCTGCCCTAACGATGCTGCTGCTCTCTCTGCTGCAAGAACCGCAGCTGGCCGCTGGAGGAGGAGGAGGTGGGGGTGGAGTCGGAGCGTCAGGGAGAGCGGGAAACAGTGACGTCACTGGTTGCTACACGCCAAGCGGGGCGGCCCTAGCAACCAGTGATTTAAAAAGATTAAATTACAAAGCGGCACTGTGGCAGCAGCGGGCCAGCGGCAGTGAGTGTGGCAGACTGGCAAGCACTGCCAGGCAGTTGATTCCGGGACACTCTATTGTCCCGGTTTGAAGGCTCCCGGGACACGGGACAAAAATTTAAATTACGGGACGATCCCGGGCAAACCGGGACACGTGGTCACCCTACTTGACCCTCCCTCTTAGATTGTAAGCTCCAACGAGCAGGGCCCTCCGATTTCTCCTGTACTGAATTGTAGTGTAACTGTACTGTCTGCCCTCATGTTGTGAAGTGCTGTACAAACTGTTGACGCTGTATAAATCCTGTACAATAATAATAATAATTCAAATTTTTTGTGTTGTGAAGGGATAAGTTAAATTCTATACCAGCTAGTATCCAATTCATGGGAAGCAGTAATATGAATAGGTCTTCTATACGGAAACCTCTATGCGTCTGTGTTGTTGATTCCAGCCAGCAATAAACCCTGATTGAGCTGATCACAGCAAGCAGTGCATCATAATATTTTGTGCACCTTCATGGAATACCATATATCATGCTTACAACATCCATCATCCCATTTTGTCTTGTTAATCTGTCAATGTCAAGAAAGCCCGGAGCTAGGACCGAAGGGACTCGGAGGAGGGCCACATGACTAGGGGAACAGGGTACAAATTAATGATTGGCTGTCCAGGGGGCGGGGGGCGGAGAGAGGAGTTTATAAAAGGGCAAGTCCCCGCCCCCTGGGTAAGCACAGCGCGCAGGAAAGTTTAGACTGAGGTAGCATGGCAGATTTGGCTAGCATTTGGGCCCAGCTTCAGGCGGAGGCGGCGATCCATGGCCCAAATTGGCTCCAGGAGCAGCTGCGGCCTATCCTTGGGGGGCCAGCAGCTTCAGGTACCGAGGGGGGGCGGGAATCGGGACGAGCTCGGAGGTCGCAGCCTTCGGAGCGCTTCTCCCCCGATTCGTCTCCCAGGGCCCAGCGTCACCTTGGGAGTCCCCTCCGGGGCCCCCCTGCGAAGCGGGCTGCATTACCGGGAAAGGTGGGGACCGGGAGGAATCCCCTTCGTGGACGGGGCTCGGCGGGCGGCCGCTCCGTCAGCCCTGGGGCGGCCCCTACACCCACACGGCGCATGGAGTCCGAGTTGGCGGGCCCCTCCCCCCACGTTGCAGCACGGGGTGCGGGGCCTCAGCGTAGGAGGCCGAGGAGCGCGACTGCAACCTCCGCGGCCTGCGGTCTTGCGCGGGACGGGACTGATGGAGATGCCGCGGATGCCAGCAGTGATGGAGGCGTCGGGGCTGGGGGCGCCCCCCCTGGCCCGCGGAAGGCGACGGAGAAATCTGCGAACGGGTCTGGCGTGCGTTCTGGCGCCAGGCTCACGGCAGCCAGGGACCCTTCCCCTGGCGGGCTGTCTGAGGAGGGTGAAAAGCCTGCTGCGGTCCGATCGGAAGGGGAGTTGAGCGAGTCCGAGGATGATCTCCCCCCCAGGAGGGGGGTGGCGGCGGTGGAGACGGGACGGTCGGCTAGTGGTCCAATCCCTAGGCAGCATGGCAAGTCCGTTTCACCTATTATTTTAAATGCATGGTTGGGTATGTCGGGGCTGGGGGTGACCGGGTGGGGGGCGGTGTTTTGTCCCCTGGCTTGGTGGTGGGAGGGTTTGCGGGGTTTCTGGCGGGTATAAAAGAATTAGTTGGCAAATTTGAGAACACGGGGGGGGCGTTGCCTGGTCCGGCGGCGGCGTGGGTCGCTCCCGCAGGGGTGGGGCCTAGTGCGGTGGTGGCTTCGGCGGCGCCTGCGGCTCCGCCGGTGGTAGCCCCCGCTATGGCCCCGGCAAGTGCGGTAGCGCCCGGGGCAGCTATGGAGGGAAAAGGGGCAGGAGAGGCGGCAGCCAGACAGGAGATAATTCGCCTGGCGGATGCGGCAAAGTGTGAGGTCTACGTCTGTTATGAGGCTTCGTAAGAGACCCATCTCAAGGCGGAGGTCAGGGAAAAAATATGGAAGGGTGAGTATGTGGAGATTTTCTCTCTACTTCCGTTAGAGAAATTTAATTTAGATAGAGGTAAGCCTGACGAGTCCAAGAAGGAGGAAGAGGAGAGGCGCAGGTATCGGATGATCCCACGCACGTTCGCCAACTGGTTACAGGCTTTTAGTATCTTGGCCTGTGTGTTGGGGGAGAAGAAGCCGGAGTTCTGTTCAGGGTTATTCATTTATCAGAACGCGATCGGGGAGGCTCACAGGGTTTATGGGGGTTCGGCGTGGCGGGCAGGGGGCTTTGATGGCGAAGTCTGACATCGAAGCGGCATTTTGTTTGTTGCCAGTACACCCGGACAGCTTCCGGCTGTTGGGGTGTCATTGGGAGGGGCAGTTCTATGTAGACCGGTGCCTTCCCATGGGGTGTTCCATCTCCTGCGCGTTCTTTGAAATGTTCAGCTCCTTTTTGGAGTGGGTGGTGCGGGATGTGTCGGGTCTCAATTCAGTTATCCATTATCTGGATGATTTTCTGTGTGTTGGGCCAGCTTCCTCCAGAGTGGCTGCAGTACTTCTGGCCACGCTGGAGCACATTGCTGACCGTTATGGGGTTCCTTTAGCCCCAGTGAAGACGGAGGGTCCGTGCACAGTCATGACGTTTCTAGGTATCACTTTGGATTCCGAGGCGATGGAATGCAGACTACCTGAGGACAAAGTTGTGGCGCTCAAGGCTGAAGTTAGGGGCACGCAAGGTTCGGCTTAAGGAACTCCAGTCATTGCTGGGCAAGCTGAATTTTGCGTGCCGCATCTTGCCTATGGGACGGGTTTTTTGCCGACGGCTGTTGGCTAGCACAGCCGGGGTGGAGTCACCCAATCACTTTGTTAGCCTGCAAAAGGTACACAGGGAGGACTTGCGGGTGTGGCACTCCTTTTTGGAATCTTTTAATGGTAGGGCGTTGTGGATGTCTGGCCCGGTCAACAATTTTGACTCTACACGGACGCAGCGGGGTCCTCCGGCTTTGGAGCCTTTTTTCAGGGCAGGTGGAGCGCGGGCCCGTGGCCAGTGAGCTGGGTGGAAGCGGGGTTTACGCGGAACCTGGTGTTGCTGGAATTGTTTCCGGTGGTGCTGGCGGTGGAACTGTGGGGGGCAGATTTCAGGGACAAAAAGGTGAGATTTCATTGCGACAATCTGGGGGTGGTACAGGCGATTAACCGGGTATCGGCCACCTCGCCGCCAGTGGTGCGCTTGCTGCAACACTTGGTGCTTAGATGCTTGCAATTGAATATCTTTATTCATGCAGTTCATATCCCGGGGGTGGAGAACGTCATTGCTGACGCCTTATCTCGCTTTCAGTGGGACAGGTTCCGAGAGTTGGTGCCGGCGTCGGAACAACAGAGTACCTTGTCCGGATGGGCTGTGGAGGATTGCTTTGGCGTGATCTCTAGATGGCTCAGAAGGTCGGTGAGCGATGGCACGTGGGTGGCTGACAGCAAGGTATGGCGGGAGTGGGAGTCTTTGGCAAGCTGGACGGCAGTTGAACCTTTTGGGACGGAGGCGCGGGGTTTGTTATTCTACTTTGTATCTAGGAACATGGAGGATGGGGTGTCAGTGGCGGCATTAAATAAAAAGATGGCAGGGCTGGCGTTCCTATTCAAGTTGCGTGGTTGCCAGGATTTCACCAAGGATTTCTGGGTAAGGCAGGCGCTCAAGGGGTATAGGAAGGCGCGGGTGACTCGGGACTCCAGGCGCCCGGTGTCATTTTCGGTGCTGCAGGGTCTATTGGATAAGTTGCCTTCAATCTGTTCGTCGGAGTACGAGGTGGCGCTGTTCAGGGTGGCGTTCACATTGGCGTTCTTTGGGGCCTTTAGGATAGGGGAGTTGGTTAGCCCTTCTAAGAAGAAGCACGGGGGCTTGGGAGCTCATGAGGTAAGTTGCGGAAGGGACAGGGTGTCAATATGGCTACGTAGATCAAAAACGGACCAGACAGGTAAGGGACGGGAGGTGCTGGTCTTTGCGTTACCTGGTTCCCCGTTGTGCCCAGTGGGGTCAGTGCGGGCGTTCCTGAGTATGCGCCCTGGGTCGGAAGGTTCCTTTCTGATACATGGGAATGGGTCTCCTCTGTCCAGGTATCAATTTGGGGCCATTTTTAAGAAGGGGCTACGGGCGTTGGGAGTGGACGAGAAAGGTTTTTCTTCTCACTCTTTCCGCATTGGCGCGGCGACTGAGGCGTCTAGGAGTGGTTTAGGAGTGGAGGTGGTAAAACAAATTGGCAGGTGGGAGTCTAGGAGATTTCAGAGCTATGTGCGCCCCCACCTTCTGGACGGGTAATTCCCGGTAAGGAAGGGGGGGGGATATGTGTGTCTTGGGTGTGAAAGGGGTGATGTGCGGGTATCGGTGTTAGGGTGGGATTCCGGCCTTGGTGTGGATTCTGGGCCACTCCTATGTGGTATGGGGAGCTAGGCGGGCGGATGTTAGGCCGGATGGTCGGCAGCTGGGCTTCCCGAGGGAAGAAGCCTGTGTGCGCTGGCTGGGGGTCCCGGGGATGCTTTGGGGAAGAATGGTGTCAGAGGTGCATCGTTTTGAGCACCTGGACCGGCCACCCGACGTTCTATTGCTGCACGTGGGTGGCAACGATCTGGGGGTTAGATCGATGCTTGAGATCACCAGGGACATCAAGTTTGATATCCTGAGACTGAGGATGGCTTTCCCGGACACGGTCATAATTTGGTCCGACATGATTGCTCGGACCGCCTGGAGATTAGCGAGGTCGGTGAGTAGGATCAACAGGGCCCGACGGAAGATCAATCGTGATGTGGGCAGGTTTATGGTGCGGAATGGGGGGCTGGTAGTGCGTCATATGGAGTTGGAGGAGGAAACCTGGAGGTACCTGCGGGGCGATGGGGTGCACCTTACGGCTGTGGGAATAGACATGTGGTTTCTGGGTTTGCAGGACGGTATACAGAGGGCCATTAGGGTGTGGAGGGGCACCCAAGGATAAGGTTTTACCCTTGGGTGCTGTGGCGTGGTTTGGTCTCTGCGGGTGAAGGAGGAGCCGTTTAAAATAAGTGATTTAAGACCTGTCGGTGACAGGGGATATGATGGTGCCCAGATAACGGAGGTTACCTGGAGGGAATGAGTATGGAGCACTGCGGTCGGGAAGGTCTTTGAGCCAGCATCGGCTTGAGGCCTGTCAGAAGGGCACGAGAGACCGCAGTGCAATAGAGAAGTTATATGTATATATGTTTATATATATTTAGTGTTTTACAGTTAGAGGCTTTTGCCTGCGGAGACCAACGTCAGTTCAGTTAGTATGACAGGTGTGTTTTACGTTAAAATGTTAAGTTATTACCTTTAATAAAGCAGGCTGCTACGGCCTATAATTTTACCCAACAAAGATGGTGTGGTCTCCATTTAATGGGAAGAAGGTTGGGTTGGTTTTGGGGTAATAAGGTTGGTTTAGTTGTACATCTGTTATACTATAGTCATGTAAGAAATATATAAAGCCTAAAAAGATTTTTGTTGATTATGGACTATGCCAGAATAAAAAAAAGTGTGGTTCCACCCTGAACAATGGGGCATAAAATCAACACCTGTATCAGAGTCAAGCTCAGAGGCATGAATGCTATGGAGTATAGCTGCTTTAATTCTCACCAAGATAGCAGAGACAGCCTCAATTGAAAGAGGCTGACTTTATCTTCCCCAGGCAGGCTCTCTGTCTGAAAAATGAAAGCGTGGAGTGAAATGCATAATGAAGTGGCTCTAAATACATAATGTCAAAACAAACGATATGCATAATGAAATGGCTCATTTGATTTCAGAATCCTGATGTAACAATACTTATATTACATTTACCTACATTGGGGTAGATTCACATACGCCGCCGTAATTTGAAATCCGCGCCCACGTAGCGTTACGCCGATTCTCAAAGGCAGTTACACTGAAAAAATAGGCTTCCTCCACCGACGTAACTTGATTGCGGTGGCGTAGAATTGTGTGTAATATAACTTTGGCCGCTAGGGGCGCTTCCGTTTTTTGTAGGCGTAGAATATGCTAATTTCCTAGATACGCCGATTCACAAACGTACGTGCGCCCGGCGTTTGCGTAAAGGCTTTTTCTGCGTAAGGCTGCTCCTGCTATTAGGAGGCGCAGCCAATGTTAAGTATGGATGTCGTTCCCGCTTCGAAATTTGAATTATTTACGTTGTTTGCGTAAGTCGTTCGCGAATAGGGCTGGACATAATTTACGTTCACGTCGAAACCAATACGTCGTTACACACTGGGATATGTACACGGACAGCGCATACGCCGTTCGTAAATCACGTCAGGTCATCACAAATTACCATAAAACACGCCCCCCTTCCCCATTTGAATTACGCGCGCTTACGACGGCCCCATTTACGCTATGCCGCCGCAACTTGCGGAGCAAGTGCTTTGTGAATACTGCACTTGCTCCTGTAAGTTGCGGAGGCGTAGCGTGAATACACTGCGCCGCCGTAAATTATAGCGTAGCTACCTGAATCTACCCCATTGTGCTTGGAAGCAAAAGCATGTTTTTTTGGTTAAGTTGTTTTATAGGAAAAAAATGTAAATGTGTGTTAAATCCTTTAACCTCTTTCCCACCGCGCTATAGACAAAAGACGTCTACAGCGCGGTGGAGTTGTTCTGGGAGGACGTCCTCCCAGAATCCTCCTGGGGCGCGCTCCCGGAATCATCCGTGAGCAGCGGGTCTAGAAGACCCGGCGCATCACGGATTGCGGTAAATTCCCGCCGATAGCGGCCGTTTACCATGTGATCGCTCCGTCAAATGACGGAGCGATCACTTGTAAACAAACCGGCGTCATGTGATGACTGCGATTGGCAGAACAGTGTTAAATGCCTATCACGGAATGGAACACCAGGAGGAAGCCACGACTTTTTAAAAAATGGACGCCTGGCAAGAATTCAGGTACTGACTTGCGTATAAGCCAAGGGGGGTATTTTCAGCCCCAAAAAAAGGGCTGAAAAACTTGGCTTATACTCGAGTATATACGGTAATAAATGAATATAAGCTAGTATTATATAGTCACAAAAATATATTAAAGCTGAAAACCAGGTCGTAAGAGCGATAGCTACCTCCACTGACAATTTTCCCTCTACATTGGGGTCGATTTAACTACTATAGGGACTGCACACATTCGCTAATGCACAAATTGACATTAACTGGTATTTATGAAACTGTATATGACTGTCGCTAATCTGACAGAGCTGTGAGGCATAGGAACACAAGATTCAAGATGGTGCTTTTGGAGTGCTTCTAAAGGCCTGTCAACTATGTAGTGGTGAGCCACGATTTGAAATGAATTTAGCTGGCATACCTGTTTGTTTTCAAATCCAAAACTGATAGCTCTGTAATGGTAAAGAGGGTCTAGGTTTTAAAAGTGCACATAAGAATTTTAGGAATTTGTGTTCTATGGAAACAACTATCGCCTCCTAGCAAGTCACAATGGCTGGCCACAATTCAAAATCCAACAAATGGAAAATCTTACTATGTCTATGAAAGATCAGAAGGAGAAAAAATGGCAGATTTCAATGCCATACTTCCTTTGAAAGAACCAGACACCATTAACTTCCCAATAGAGAATATCCTACACTTTTAGGTTTAGAAACTGAGGTTGATTTACTAAAACTGGAGAGTGCAAAATCTGATACAGCTGTGCATGGTAGCCAATCGGCTTCTAACTTCAGCTTGTTTAATTAAGCTTTGACAAAAAACCTGCAAGCTGATTAGTTTCTATGCAGAGCTGCACCAGGTTTTGCTCTCTCCAGTTTTAGTAAATCAACCCTGTAACGATATTGCGCGCTGGACACGCGACTAGCTGTTGTGTAAGAACCATACAGCAGCCATGTTTAAAAACAGTATAAGCAGTGGAAAGAAACTCACTCCCTCCCTCCCTTATTCTCAGGAATTCATAGGCATTCTACTTCAAAAGATCTATTATCTCCTCCGAGGAACAGAGCAATCTAGGTTTCTTAATGTCTCCTGGCAGGGTTCCTGGCCTGTCGTAAGACTGTCATCCTCTCACCTCGGAGAATCTGCAGACCCCGGTCGTAAATGCCTTAGACTCATAAACGCTGAAGACTGAGGAATAAGTATGAACATGTTTCATAACTTCCAGCTAACTCATAGCACAGCCAAACAGACATATTTAGTTTCCTCAGATAACTTGTAATGTTTCAAGCTCAGACATGAATATGATCAATCATACGGAAGGCCCATAGCCCCATTTATTCGTCCTAGGTAGAATAACCATGGTAGACTTGTCACGTTTGGACTTTTCTTAAAGCAAATATCACGCTGTACCCTAACACGGATGTTGGTAGTCTGTAACTATTAGAACTGCAGAGATATGAATATGTATCACAAAGTGTACCTGGGTTATGGGCGTGAATGTGGACCCTCCCAGTAACCAGCCCCTAAATCAGATGACCAGACAATTGGTTACTGGTCGTGTCAACGCCCCTTCGTGATCTGACAGAAAAGAGGAGATGTCAAGTGAAGGGGAGTTCTCCTTTTACCATCCAAGCAAGAGCATCTGCCAAGTTTGAGAACCGATTACCCAGTTCATCGATCGAACTCTGATCAACCTTGGACATTAATTGCAAGTATCCTTCTTCAATTCTACCTCATTACTTTGTGGCTGATATTGTCATTATCTCTTTAAAACATATTTTTCTGTAACACTTTATTGCACCAAGTTTGCCCTTTTCGTAATAAACCTTTTATGTTGAAAAGTGTTAACCTTGTCTCTAAAACTCTTAATGCAAGCTATAAACGAACCTCTGCCTTTTGAAGAGCGCTACTGTTGTAGAGTAATGCCTCTGAGCAGACCTGCCTGTGGTGACAGTGTGTGCTGCAGACGCTTATTCTAAAAAAATCCTAATTGGTATTGCTAATTGACAGGAGTACCAACACTTGCTTATGAATGTTGGTGATGGCAGTTAAAGGGTTAATTGTGTCATTAGCCCAGTGACAATCGCTTTCAGGCTTCTAGCACTTAGATTGTGGTCCCGCAAGCTGGGAAATCTTTGTGCTGGGCGCAGCTGAGAGTGTCATTGTTACGTAAGTGACAGCGTGGTGTGAGGTCGGCCTGTCCTTCGTCGCAAGTTGGCGTGGAGGGCGGGGATCTGACGCTCGCGTTCGTCACAAACCCTAGTGGCTTTTTGAAGAAGAGAGAGTGAGTAACAATCTCCTTTCACATACCCAATTGCTATCTTCTGCTTTTCCTTTCCTCTCACTGCCCTCCTGGTTAGGGATGAGCTTTGTGTTAGATTCGAACGTTGTCTGTTCGTACGTTCGACGAAATTCGAACAAAATGGGTCGTTCGCGCCAAATTCGAGTGACGCGCAACGGCCCATAATTCACTGCAGCATTGCGCGTTCATGATTGGTCAAGCATGCACTATGACCCTGCATGCTTGGCCAATCACAGCGCGCAAAAAACAGAGAACAATAATTGGCCAAAGCCTGGGTGGCTTTGGCCAATTATGGCTCAGGGGATTTAGTACACGCCCCACACTATATAAGGCCGCCTACAAGGCGGCCGCATGTAGTGTGTTCCGGCGTTGTTACAGATCAGGCAGTCAGTTAGAGAAAGAGAGATAGAGAGACACCATGTCTTTTCTAATAGATAGATTCGATAGATCCTAGTAGTCGTACATTTATTTATACACTGTATAGCTTAGGTTGATCAGCTATTCCTATTTGTCAGGCAGTAGATTATGCTAGCTGCAGTGCTCTAACGTGTTGTATTGCCTGTGTGCTGTTTAGTTTACACCTAAACGTACTCGGTGTTACTGCACGTGTGCTATTTGTTTGCCCATAAACGCAGTCGCTCTTACTGCACGTGTGCTGTTTATTTCTGATTTTGTCCTGTGCAGGCCATTAAAATGTCTGGAAGGACAACAAAGAGGCAGAGAGTCACGAGGGCAAGCAGGCTCTGCATCTAGAGGCAACGCTGGTGGTGGACACAGTGCATCCTCTTCAGCACGTGGCCGTCTGACACGCTTGTCCTTTTCGGGAGCTGGCCGTGTTGAGCCTCAACATGCAGAGAAATTAGTAGAGTGGATGACCAAGCCGTCCTCATCCTCTCTCACCCAGGCTGAGCGTAGTTTGTCTGGCAAAGCAGCTGCCAAGGCGTCCTCGTCTCTCTGCACAATGGCATCACACAATCCTTCCCTAGTCCCACCATGTCCACTTAAGGAGTCCCCCGAACTGTTTCAACACAGTGTTGGGTACATGCTGCATGAAGATGCGCAGCGTTTTGAAGGCTCCGATGACGGAACACAGATAGAGGAAGGCATTGATGTGAGCCCAGAGAGAGCGGGTGCCCGAGAGGTACAGCAATCTGGCAGTCATGTTCCCCCAGCTTCAGCATACTGCCAGGATTTCGACAGCGATGAGGGAGGGAGGGGATTATCAGGTCACTGACTATGTGGGTGCCTGATAGGAGAGAGGAGGAGGAAGAGGCACAGGCACATCTCCAAAGAGGCAGGATGCCCTCCAGGGCATTACATCGCAGAGCTACGCCTGTGCAGGGTGCTGCTGTGTCTCAACAGTACTGCAAAAGTTCTTTGGTGTGGGCCTTTTTTGAGACATGTGCATCAGATCGCACCGTTGCTATTTGCAACATATGTCTCAAGCGTATCTCGCGTGGCCAAAACATCACCCGCTTAGGCACCACATGCTTGACCAGACATATGTCGACCTGCCATGCAGTTCGTGGGCAAGCATGCCAGAAAGATCCACACCAAAGAACAAAGCGGACCTCCCCTTGCCCCTCATCAGCTGGGACCTCCAACCCCACTAGACCCTCAGTCCTCTCTGAAGCTGTTATATCCTCTGTGTTGTGAGGGAGACACAAGACTCTGGGCTGGAACAATGGATGTTTATTCAGTACAGGAGGTACACTGCAACATGCATCTCAGGACATTACATATCTCTCTGCTTCCTACATGTCGTCTCTCTAAGATGGCTACTATGCCCCTTGACCCTTGTCATCACTGCTGGGTGGAGCCAGCCTTAAAGTGCCAGTACATGTGGAACCCTTCAGGTATAACAGAAGCCTGCACTGATAGGACTGAAGGTGTAGAAAATAGGTGTGTCACAAGCTAGTAGTACATGCGGGCAATCTACTGATGGTACCAAATTTCCCTGCCCCAGCTGCTGCAGCGCCGAAAGAAGTACTCTCCCAGCCTCCACATGCCCAGCGGTTGAATGCTAGCTTAGCGAAATTGGTAGCACTTCAACTGCTGCCTTTTCAGTTGGTAGATTCTGCCCCCTTCCGTGAGTTTGTGGAATGTGCGGTACCTCAGTGGCAAGTCCCCAAAGGCCACTTTTTCTCACAGAAGGCGATTCCGGCTCTCTACCGGCATGTGGAAGGCAATGTCCATGCCTCGCTGGACAGGGCGGTCAGTGGTAAGGTGCATATCACCGCTCACTCATGGTCCAACAGGCATGGACGTTACCTCTCTTTCACGGCGCATTGGGTGACTGCTGGCAGCTGGGAAGGACGCAGGGCAAGGTACAGTAGTGTTGGAGGTTGTTCCACCACCACGCCTCAAAAACACTACTACTGGTTGTGACACACCTCTCTCCTCCACCCCTCCTCCTCTTCTTCCTCTGTGGCCTCTTCCTGTGTTGATGTTTCCTCGGAACCAGCCGTGCTCCGTAGGCGTACGAGGGGCTACGCAGGAATGCAGGCCAAGAGATGCCATGCGGTGCTAGAGCTGGTGTGCTTGGGAGACAGGAGCCACACTGGGGCAGAGGTTCTGGCAGCTCTACAGGGACAGGCTCAGAGGACAGAACCGCCTAATCTGTGACATGCCCACCAGATGGAACTCTACATTTGCCATGCTGCAGCGGCTGCACACGCAGCAGAGGGCCATAATTGAGTACCTGTGTCAATATGGCAGCAGAACTGGGTCAGGGGAGCTTGGTTTTTTCCCCCACGCCAGTGGGCCTTGATCAGGGATGCATGCACTGTCCTGTCACCATTTGAGGAGGCCACGAGGATGGCGAGCAGTGACAGTACATGCATCAGTGAGACTGTCCCTCTTATTCACATGTTGGAACACACGCTACGTGGAATAATGGACAGGGCCCTTGAGGCAGAACAAGGCCCCCTCTCAAGGCACCCTTTATCCAGACAGTGGTCCTGCATGCCCGCCTAGCACACAGGACGAGGAGGAGGAGGAAGAGCATGCAGCAGCATGGAGGTGGAGCCTAGCACTCAGCATCAGCAGTCTTCAAGGGATCACTTACAGTCCCAAGGAACCCGTGGACTTTTATGTGGCTGGGATAAGGTGGCTGCGGATCCTGTCGTCCTCAGTGACCTAGAGGACTGTGCCCCGAATGCCTCAGCAAACCTACGCTGCATGGCCTCCCTGATCCTGCAAAGCCTGCGTAAGGATCCTCATGTTCGTGGTATCAAGGAGAGGGATCATTACTGGCTGGCAACTCTCCTTGATCCACGTTACAAGAGTAAGGTTGCGGAGCTTATCTTACCGTCGCAGAGGGAGGTCTTGCAACGCGTTCCCAGAACCTGGGGGGATTACCAAATCCTGTTCCTGGACAACGTGTTGCTGAGGCTTCGGTGAATCACAGAAGGAGCGGTGGAGAAGGTGGCCTTCTGACCGATGCGTTCGGCCAATTTTTTAGTCCACAGCCCCAAGGTATGACTGGTTCCAGCAACCATCGCCAGCGTCTGGTTTACATGGTGCGGGAATACCTAGGGGCAAGATCAGACTTGGACACCTTCCCCACGGAAAATCCTCTGGCTTACTGGGTCTTGAGGATGGATCACTGGCCAGAGCTTGCACAGTACGCAATTGAACTAGGAGGAATGTGAAGGGTATGACAGTGGGCACTATGTACAGGAGAGGAGTGTGTAGGGTAGGACAGTGGGCACTATGTATAGGAGAGAAGTGTGGAGAGTATGACAGTGAGCACTATGTAGAGGAGTGTGGAGAGTATGACAGTATTTTTTATCTGGCTCTGCCCACTCTTTGTGGACCATGTCAGATAGGACTTCATGGATGGGGAAAACTCTGGCTTTTTTCCTCCCTAAGGCAGCATACATGGTGTCATGTCTAGATAACTGAGACTCTTCTTCCTCAATATCTAGTGTACCGTAAATGGCACCCAACAATTCATCTACCTCTTCGACAGATAACTTGTATTTAGACACTCTTTTAGTTGCGACCTGATTTTCCTCCTGATCTGAATCTGCATCGGAGGTTTCTGGTCTCACTAACTCGGGGCTATGCTCCCTTTCCCTACGGGGCTCCCCGGAACTAGGCATAGTGGGGCTTGGAGAGGGGGAAACAGTATTGGAACTACTGGTGGCAGCAACCGTGCTAACATTGGCAATTAAATCCCTAAGGGATTGAAAAGTAGATGCCATTTCTTCTTTAAATGACCCCAGAAATTTAACTACTGGAGAGTCTGCCTCAGACTTTAACAGTTTTGCTATGCACTGTTTACACAAGGTCTGATCATAGCCAGAGGACAATTTGCTAGCACAATTTGGACACTTTTTACGCCCAGACTTGTCTTCCTTAGTGGTCTCTTTAACCTAAAGAAAGAGAGAGCATACTGAGGACCTATCCTGACTGAGGGATACACCTGTGCTACCACCACCAGAAACAGTTCCCCCTGGGATGTGACCCCCCATGGAGCAGTACCCAGCCACCACATACACCTAGTATTTCCCCTGAGTACATGCCCAGCAGCCTACCTGGGGAATGCTGGTGCCTGCGTCCTCCGGAGTGAACAGGGAATGCGCCTCCATGGTCGTTCCCCTCTCCGATCCCGCCGCTCTTCCGGTGTAGCTGGAGGCAGGTCGGGATATGCAGAATCAGCCTGGGCTTTTTCTTTTCCCCCTGCGCCTCGTGGAGACCCGGAAGTCTCGGCGCTCAGCTATGACACGGTTCCGCCGGAAGTGACGCAACCGCGTCTCCGGCCCCACTGAACGGCGCAAATTTTTGAATCCTGCCGTTCTGGGGGAAACCGCGCCATTCTGCCACAGACCTAGCATCGGCACCGGGAAGAGGAGAGAAAACGGGTCGGCTCCTATCAGCTGGACGGTACCCGTGCCCACACCAAAGAGGTGAGACTTCACGGAGCACACACAAAGGACCCGGTCCCCTGTGTGCTCCACTTTCCCTACAGGAGAGCCCCTGAGAGAAGAAGTCAAAAAATGTTCCTTTAGGTAACATGTTCCTCCAACAGAGGAAACACAAAGACTGGCCAGGGACCCGAGGGACCGCCTTTTGAACTGCTGGTAATGTGTTTCCTGTGTCGATGGGAGGAGACTCCATCTCTCAAGGGCTGTCCTGGAAGACGACTAGGGAAAATCGTGCTAACTTAAAGTGGAGGTTCACCCTATAAAAAATTTCTAACACTACATCCAGCCCAGTTCTGCAAATAAAATGACACTGACCTTTTTTTTTTCCTCTGTAGATAGCATTTAGCCATAGAATTCACCGCGGCTTCCGGGTAGGGAATCCCGCGGGAGTGGGTGTTCCTATTGACATGCCAATTGATTGACATGCTAAACGACGGCGCACACAGCGCGCCACGACTTCCCGAAAGAAGCTGGGGTTGGCTCGGCTCTATTCGGCGCGAGCCGAGCCGAGCCGAGCATGTCAATAGGGACGCCAACTCCCGCGGGATTCCCTACCCGGAAGCCGCGATGAATTCTATGGCTAAACGCTATCTACAGGGAAAAAGAAAAAAAAGTCATTTTATTTGCAGAACTGGGCTGGATGTAGTGTTAGAATTTTTTTACAGGGTGAACCTCCACTTTAACTAACTAGTGTTTTTTTTTTAATGAATGAAACAGTTTTTCTCAAAAAAAAAAAAAAAAACATGTTTGAAAAATTGCTGCGCAAATACCGTGCTAGAGCCTGCACAATTAATCGTTAAAAAAATTGTGATGTCGATTCACCCCCCCTGACGATCTCCAATGCAGAGTTTGCCGATTCTTTCATATAACAAGTGGAGAGACTTTCAGCTGTCAAAAGAAAATATCTGGGCAGTCAGCCAAGTTTGTAAACAACATGAAACATTGTAACCAACTTCCTTCTTAGATCAAACTTCTGTGTGTAAATGCAGGAAATTTAACCACTTAAAGTCCAACACTTGTTTCTTAAAGCGGTGGTTCACCCTCAATAACAACATTCTAGCATTAAATTAAGCATACGGCGCCTGCGCACAGACTAGGCGCAGGCACCGTGAAGAGCCAAGTCCTATTTCGGCTATTTCCGGAGAAGCGTGACGCGCCAGAGCCGGCCGTCAATCATCTTCCCTCTGGATAGGAACGCCCTTCCATAGGATTAAACAGTGAGTACGGGGCAAAATAAATAAAGGCATACTGTAGCTCGCGCTACTATGCTTAACCTCCCTGGCGGTATGATTCTGTCTGGAATTCTGTACCAAAAGCGGTACAATTATTTGCAAGGAAATTTGGCGTTTTATACTGTAGGCCTGTAATTCTTAGGAATAACTCACTTAAATCTGACCAAACAAGAATCTAATAGGCATCCCGGGTATGACATTTTTTTAAAAACAAAATGATAAATTATAATATAATAAATAATTATAACAAATAATATAATTCTAATAAAAATTATTCAATAATGTAATCAAATCAAAATCACAGAAATTTTCTCAGTTGCAGAATTGTCGCTGTCATTTTTTTTTTTTATGACGAATTTCCCCACAAATCGCTATCGCACAATTCTGCAAGTGATTATAATTTATTATCGCTGTTTTCTAGCTGATCTAAAACCATTTTTGACATAAAGGGACACTTTTGGTTGCTATGGACAATCTACAGTTTGCAGGGAGAAAGAACAGTTTTTATTATATAAAAGAACATGCATGACACAGGACAAGGCCACTAGGGACAAGGGGGGTGTGTTTTTTTTACATAAGTACTGTAATCTATAAGATTACAGTATACTGTATGTAAAGTGTTTGTTTACGTTTTTGAATTTGGCGCCGATCTCTGCTCCCGTGCGTCGTAACGTCGCAGGGAACGGAGATCGGCAGCACAGGAGGACGCTGTGTTAATCGAGCGAGCACCCGCTCGCTCACACAGCGCGGTGACATCGCTGGATCCAGGACAAGGTAAGCCAGTGCGCGCTGCAGGCTCTGCATAGCTTACCCCGAGCGTGACTCGGGGATACCGATCGCAGCAGAAAAAATCCACCCCGAGTCACGCTCGGGGATACCGCCAGGCAGGTTAATTTAATGCTAGAAAAAAATAAAAAATGTATAGGGTGAACCCCCTCTTTAAGTTAAAAAGCAATATTATTAGTAATTTTCTAGCAAAAAACAAATGATGATTTTTACATGTCAGAATTGGCCTGGGTGGCAAGGGGTTAATTACCATGAGTAATATACAAATAATTATTATAAGCCCTGTGATCCTATCAGTCTGCTGCAGTGTGTCAGCTTGTATTTATATTGGCCTCTCTGAATGTAGCTTCTCACAGGCTGTGCAAGCAGGCCCGTATCTCCGGAACCATAAATGATAGCCGTCCCATATTTTGACCAGTTGTGGGGTAGGTCTTCAACTGCCTACCCCCCAAATGTGGTTTATTTTTTCAGAATTTTTTTTTTTTTTGGGCAAATGGGCCTATCTTGAGAAAGGGGCCTGGAGCTGCAGCTCCATCAGCCCCTATGTTAATCCGGCCCTGTGTATAGGCATCAAAAACACATCTCCATCCATTTTTTTAAGGCTCAATTCACACCTATGCATGTTGCATTTGAGTGTTTTTGCAATGCTTTTTGCGGTGCTTGCTGCGTTTGACGCGCATTTTAGCCACGATTTGCTTTTTTTTTTTTTTTACATTTCCTTTAACAACCAGCTATAAACAGGTTAAAAAAACGCAAATCGAGGCACTTGCGTTTTTGATGCAGGTCTATTGAATTCTATTGCATGCAAAACGCTGCTTTTTGCAGGAAAAAAGTCCCTGACCAATTCCAAAAATGCAGGAGGCACAAAAAAAGCATTGATGTGAACATGTTCCATAGGAAACCATGTTAAAAAAAAATTCCTGCATTTCTGCAAAACACAAAATGCATCAAAAAAAGCATTAGCGTGAATGGAGCCCAACTAGACAATAGCAGTCCTAGTTCATCACCAGCTGCACAGTCCTAACACTTGTCAGCTTCACAACACAAACTCTTGCCAGGATCACCAACCTCAGATCTAGTAGATCCCTCCTGTCTGCTCGGCAGACTACAGAGCTCTGCCTTTATGTCCCAGGTGATCCTAAACTGCCCAATAGGGAGAGAGCAAAACCCGGAGTGTACAGAGGATCAGAGGGCTGGGAAGGGGGAAGAAAAGAGCCTGGGAGATGTGTAAATCCTGAACAGGACTTTCCAGACTCCCTGCCAGACCCTCTATTAGGCTCCATTCACACAAATTCTTTTTTTGGTGCATTTTGCAAGGAAATTTTTGAACATCGTGGTAAAAACGCACTTCAAAAAACCATTGCAAAAACGCACAAAAGCAACATGCATAGGTGTGAATTGAGCCTTACAGAGATCAGGACATCAGATGGGTCATGTATGTCCCTTGAAGGCTCGATTCACACCTATGCATGTTGCTTTTGAGCATTTTTGCAATGCTTGCTGCGTTTTTTGACGTGTGTTTTTTCCACGATTTGCGTATTTTTTTTTTTTTTAGTCAGTAATTTCTTTTTTTTTTTTTACATTTCCTCTAACAACCAGCTATAAGCAGGTTAAAAGAAAAAAGAAAAACGCGAATCGCGGCAAAATCACGGTACTTGCCTTTTGGATGCAGGTCCATTGAATTCCATTGGCACCCAAACTTAAGCAACATCCACTAATAGGTAACACGGCCAGAGAGTGTGCACGGCTGCTATCGGGACCCCCTTGTTCGACGTGTGAATCCCCTTTGAGACCCGTGATAGGTCACCCCCAATTTACACGACCAGGTTTACACGATAGGATCTTTCGCACATTGCGGGAAGCGGGAGTTCATCAGGCATCACATTTTAGCACTCTGGGTAGATGGAGGACGTGTTCTGAGCTGGTGGACCCTAACGGCCAGTTTAGATTAGACTTCATGATAGCTTTGCAATTAAGTCACTTCCTTAAGACCACCCCCCCCCCCCGATGCTCTGCAACACCCACTTACCACCATAGAAGAGCTCTGCTCAGAGACTGGGGCGATTGCCCATATATTATCGTTGACATATGCTGTATTAATAACACCTCAGGGAGACCATCAACTTCCAAAAAAAGCATTAAGCCTCTTTCACACGGAGTGGACCGTTTTTGTGTCCGCTCCGTGTGTGTCCATCGGCTCAGCGGGGATCCCCTGTAAACGGACTTGTAATTAGGGTTGCCACCTTTTCGTCAAGCCAAACCCGAACACATTAGCAGCGCACGCCAATATATATATATATTAGGGCTGTGCAAATTAACTTTTAATTAATCGATTAATCTTTAATTTTTTTGATCGGTACTCACCTCTCTGCCAGCTTCTGGGCCTTCAGGGAGTTCAGTCGGAGATCCAGTAATGTCACAGACACCGGTGGGGCTTGCCGTGTCCATCTGAGGGGCTCCTTTGCTGTGCCTTCATATCTGCATGCCGGCGGGACCTCACTATCTGCCACACACAAGGGCTGTTACACTTCCCTCTATCAACCTGGGATTCTACAACCATCCACTGGGAGTTGTGATAGTTCCCTTCATGGGACATCTACATGCCGACGGACTGATGTTAACCTCTCCTCATCTGGATTCAGCAGTGGTATAGTTGTACACATTTTTATACCAGTATCCTACTTGGCTACATGTTTTTATGACTGCTTTTGGTACCATTTGGTATTACTCGCAACATTTTTACAGTTTATGTCGTTACAACGATCTTATCTCCAGTGCCATATTTATTTGGTTACCTACTTGAAGACTATAAAAGTTTTAATGCTATTCCCATCGAGCGCTATCTTTGTGTGTTTTTTGTATCCTGCTATCCATTTTTCCAGTGGTTGGTAGCTGCACTGGGAATCAGCCTGCAAGGAGATCAGCTAAAAGTAGTTGGATCTGTATGTGCGTTATAATTAATCGAAATTAGTCGATTAATCGATTAAAAAAAAAAACGATTAATCGAACAGAAATATTTTGATCAGTAACAGCCCTAATATATATATATATATATATAATTATTTTTGTAGTTCATTAAATTCATTACCTCTGCACAAAGCAATGCACAGCTAATTTTTATTTTTTTATGTAGTATATACCGTATATACATTTTTGTGATTAAATACAATTTCTAATCATAATGAGTTAATCATAAAAGTCCCCCTTTATATCAGAGTCAACCATGTTCTCCTTTAGATCTGAATCCACAGAGTTCCCAATTACATTTGAATGCACAGGGTTCTGCAGAAGAGAAGTGCAGAGGGTATGATGGGGGCAGTATGTACAGGAGAGGAGGAGTGCAGAGGGTATGATGGGGGCAGTATGTACAGGAGAGGAAGAGTGCAGAGGGTATGATGTGGGCAGTATGTACAGGAGAGGAAGAGTGCAGAGGGTATGATGGGGGCAGTATGTACAGGAGAGGAGGAGTGCAGAGGGTATGATGGGGGCAGTATGTACAGGAGAGGAGGAGTGCAGAGGGTATGATGGGGGCAGTATGTACAGGAGAGGAGGAGTGCAGAGGGTATGATGGGGGCAGTATGTACAGGAGAGGAGGAGTGCAGAGGGTATGATGGGGGCAGTATGTACAGGAGAGGAGGAGTGCAGAGGGTATGATGGGGGCAGTATGTACAGGAGAGGAGGAGTGCAGAGGGTATGATGGGGGCAGTATGTACAGGAGAGGAAGAGTGCAGAGGGTATGATGGGGGCAGTATGTACAGGAGAGGAAGAGTGCAGAGGGTATGATGAGGGCAGTATGTACAGGAGAGGAGGAGTGCATAGGGTATGATGGGGGCAGTTAGTACGGGTGAGGAGTTTGGAGGGTATGCCGGTGGCAGTATGGAGAGGGATTTCTTGCGGTGTCTATGGGGTAATCAGGAAGTGATGTTGGGAAGATAAGGGAAGGAAAGTGACCATGGAACAAAGTCCCTCAACTGGGGGCAAATCCCACGGGCCCCCCCCCCCCCAACAACTTTGATCTGCGGAACAACCCCCCCCCGCTCAACAACTCAGATCCGTGGCCCCCCCGCTCAACAACCAACAACTCCGATCCGTGGCCCCCCCTCAACAACTTTGATCCGCGTAACAACCCCCCCCGCTCAACAACTTTGATCCACGTGTAGCGCTGACATTCTTGTATATTGATGTGTGTTTGCATACTTTAATACAACGTCTATGGACATTGCTATGTTTAAGTATTTGGAGCCATCTAGAGACCCAAATACTGGTAATGCAGAGAGAGGTTTTGTTGAGGTTTGTGGTTGCCTTGGAGACGAGGGGAGACAGGAGTGTAAAAAAAGCCTGCTGGAGGCTGATGGCTGGGGAGCGAAGGCTGAGCTCGGAGAGCTAGAGGACAGTGGTCAGATTGCAGAGACCGGGAGACACTCATAAGAGCATCGGAGAACCGGATCCATCCAGCGGAGCTGAACAGAGCTGACGGAGAAGCAAGTTGCAGTCACAGGACCCTGAACAAAAGTTACTACCCGGAGCTCCGATCCAGTGGGTGAGCGGGTCACGACCCACAGTTTGCTAAGTTTACACGCAGTTAGACTCATATACAGGCCTCACTGGGATTTATAGTTCCACAGAGGAGCAGAGGAACTGAAACTGAGAAGGCTTGTTGTTGCAGTTACACCAGGAGCATTTTCACTTCAATTTGACTCATCAAAACTGTGGATTACAAATCACTTTAGCTAGCGAAGAAAAGAAGATCCAAGACCAAGTACTTTAAGTGAGATCTCACGCATAGCTAATAAAGTAGGGGGAGCTCCCAGGTATAAAATGTTTATGTATACTGGCCCAGATTCTGGTATGACTTGCGCGGGAGCAAGTGTGATTTGCGCCGCGCAAGTACGGATTTGCTCCCAGGCAAATTTGTGGGTGACCCAGAAAGCAAGCTAAGCCTGAAATGTGCCATTTTTGCACGAAGGCAGTTTCTCTGCCCCGGCGCAATTAAGGGGCAATTTTGCTCAGGGGGCAACTTGCGCTCTCATGGTTTTCCCTCAGCAAATATGCAAATGAGGAACTGCCACTGATTCATAAACTTGCGCGTGTGAGGAGCATTTTGCTCCCAAAGCGTGCAAGCTGTTTGGCCGGGGCAAATTTGCACTTTATAAAAGCAGGGGCAAGTTAGCAACAGATGGCCACAGGTCAGCTGGAGAGCAACTACAGCACTCCTCACCGTGTGTAGGGACTACAAACAAGAAAAAAAAAAACTTTGAGCATAAACTAAATATAGAAAAGCTCCTAATCTGAGCAAAAAAAAAACATCCCCCCAAAAAAAAAAATAAGCATAATCAAAATAAATAGAAAAAGCTCATTATATGAGCAGCAAGGGATAGGTAAAAAATACAAAAAATAAAAGGAAAATATATATATATATTTTTTTGGACATCCTTGTGTCAAGGGTGCCCCGGCTCTGGCTCCTCAGTCTGCATGGTTGAGCCTGTGGTGGGGATGGAGCATGGGGTGGGGGAGGAGCATCAACCCCTACTTCCTCACTCCTGGCAGGTGGTGCCTGCATGCCCTCCATGGCGTTGGCCAGGCGGGTGAGCACGCTGTTGGTTTGGGCCAACATCCGCAGCTGCCGGGTGGTATTGGTCCTCTGCTGCCGCCGGGTTAATCTCCCCTCCTCCCGCACAGCAGCAGTGTTGGCCTCCACCGCACCTGCCAACCTGCTCACCTCCGCTGTTAGCAAAGCGATGGCGCCCTTCTGCTCGACCATGCAGGTGACCATGGCTCCACAGTTGGCACTGACTTCCTCCAAGCTCTCAGTATCTCGTATCCCCCGGTCAGCATGCAGGGTGAGGGCCTGCCGCAGAGAGGAGGAGGATGCCAGGCTGTCCGCCACCCGCCTCAAGTCTCCCACCATGTCCCCTATATGGCGGGTCTGCCGGGCCTGCTCCTCCTGCTCCCACGGAGGCTGGAGGGTACACCCCACGTTTTACATAGAGCCTTCCTTGGAGGAGAGGCTGGGGCATGAACTAAGGGAGAAGAAGGGAAGTGGGCCACACTGGAGGGAGGGACGCTGGAGGGAGGGGGACACTGGAGGGGGGGGACACTGGAGGGGAGGGGGGACACTGGGGGGGGGGGGGGGACACTGGAAGGGGATGACGTTATGGTCGGGGGGTGGTGGGGAGGTCAGGGATGGTGGGATCCTCCTGGAGGTACACAGATTCATCCAGGTTGAGGATAATGGACTCCTCCACCACTTCCTCCTCCCTAGATGGACTCTGGCCAATATCCTCCTCCACCAACATGCCCAGTATCTGCAGGGGGCCTGACTGGACCCCATGATGTTCTGGGGATGGCGTGGGTCGCCCTACAGCCGACGATGGCCCAGCCTCATCATCAACATCTGTGGATAGGGTTGCCACCTCATCCCTTTAAAACAGAACACATATGAATTACACAGGTTCTGAGGCTAATTTAATGCAGGTAAGGCACCAAGTGAGTCTAATTACCACCTGTGTAATTCATATGTGTTCTGTTTTAAAGGGATGAGGTGGCAACCCTATCTGTGGATGACACAAAAAAAATATGTTGCTGGAGCAACACACTTATCACATGTTCCCTTCTACCCCCTCCCATGATACACAGCAAATATGAGAAATAAAAACTTTTTACATCTTCCCTTCTACCCCCTCATATGTTCCCTTCTACCCCCTCCCATGATACACAGCAGATATGAGAAATAAAAACTTTTTACATCTTCCCTTCTACCCCCTCATATGTTCCCTTCTACCCCCTCCCATGATACACAGCAGATATGAAAATAAAAAACTTACCAGTCCCCAAGTCCCCAACAGTGGAGTCGTAGCCTGGGACTCCCTCCACCTGCTCCAGCGATAGACTTTGCGCGATCACCTCCTCATCAGGATTTAGACGGATCTTGCAGGGTGGTCCTCCTCCTGTCTTACTCGTATGCTTACGGATAAGCACAAGCTTATCCCGGACCCCACGCCGCATGTCATTCAACTTCTTTTGAATGTCCTCCCACGTCCTTTCTTCATTACCCAGGGCATTTATGTCCAGGGTAATGCCATCATAGATAGCCCTCCTTTGGGCTACAGTGGAGTGCTGCCGCTGGGCACCATACAGCACATCACTATGGCGCGTGAGTGCCGCAAGAAGTATCTCCATCTCTGAAGCTATAAAATTAGCTTTTCTTTTTTTTTTTTCATGAGGAGGTGCCATATCAGCAACAAGGGCAAAATTACCTTGCTCAGGGGGGGGTGGGAAAAGCAGGATGTAATTTTGCACAGGACCTGCGCAGGTCTGCCCCTATTTATTTGCTCAGTGCAAGCAGCTGGGCAGAATTTGCCCTGAAAATAGGAGCAAACCACTGCTGAGTGGAAAAAAAAGATCATTTGCATAGGGCACACCCACTTTCACTTGCACTGCCTTACGCCCTGATTTTTGCCTTACAAAGGAGCAAGTTAGCAGACAAAAGGAATCCTGAATCAGGTGGCAATCTTTCCAATTTGCCCCAGCGCAGAGCAAATCAGCTGCTCTTCACATGTGTAACTAAAGGGCAAATCTACCTGAATCTGGACCATTGTTTTCAAATAGCTTATGTTTAAATCAAATGTGCTGTCTTACGTTGGGATGACAGCACAATTACTGTAATCACTTCTTTGCATATTTCACAGTAAAATATATCTCTGGTTAAGTATCCAGTTGTTGTGGCGTACTGTTTTTCTCACTCCAAGTGCAGTCAGTGGATCCTGGGGTTATAATACAGGTATTTTGTATTGTCTTACATTGTATTGTATTGCATTGCATCACAGCTGTGCCAAGGGGATTGAGCCAAGTTAGTGGGGTTTATTGGTAGAGTTCAGGCCCAAATTATTAAACCAGCAGCTCCTTCGGGGGTCAGTGCTACACACGGAATTCCCCCCCCCCCGCTCAACAAGTTTGTTTGGGTGGGTATGCTCATTTGTCCCTCATTCTGACGTTGAAAAGTTGGGAGGTATGCAGTATGTACAGGAGAGGAGGACTGAGAAGTGGTCAGATAGCGACGTATATAAAAAAAAAAAAAAAAACTCATCCACTAAAAACATTTACAACAATGAATCATACAACAGTACTAGATGTAAGTACAGATCTATGTAATCCAGCTTCTAGCACTCTGCATCCAATCCAATTGCTCAGACTAGATAATGTGGGGTCATTTATAGCCATTCATGTAACCTGTGTGTGTGTGTGTGTGTGTGTATGTGGTGACTTCACACTTCTGATTGTACATGTATACATGTTCTGAGTCTGTACAATCAGAAGTGTGAACTCACCACACACAGGTTACATGAATGGCTATAAATGACCCCACATTATCTAGTCTGGACAATTGGATTGGATGATGTTTGCACAGACTGTTCATGAAGTGTGAAGTGATCTGTCATGGGGATGATGCTGCTGCAGACCTCATCCCCACCCTCAAACTCACCATCTCCCTCCGATTCTTCTCCTAAGAAAAAATCTCCTTGAAAGTTTGTAACACTAGTACTACTACTATGCACCCTAGGAAACTTCTCCCTGAAAAGTTCAAGCTCACTCCCTTCCCTCTGGCCAGCCGACAGGAGCTACAGTGAGCTCCGCCTCCCAGGTCTCACAGCACAGGGAGGAGTCAGAGATAACAAGGACCCCGCACAGCACGAGACTGGAGGGAGGGGGGAGGACAGAAAAGAGCATTGAATCCCAAACACACACACCGCAGGCCAGGGGAGGGCTGGCAGCCTTAGGCCTGGGGGGCAAGTCCAGTCAAGTGGCCCATTAACACCTTGCCGATCAGCCGCCGTCGTTATACGGCAGCAGGTTAGTTCCCCAGCGCCCACGGCCTGAAGCTGGAGCTGATGTGCGTGGCCAGCGGCTGCGATATCCTATGGAACACTTAAACCCTTGATCGCCCCCTAGTGTTAACCTCTTCCCTGCCAGTGACATTTATACAAAAATCAGTGGGTATATTTAGCTCTGTCGCTGTATAGTTTTCACTGGTCTCAAAGTGTCCAATCTGTCCACCCCAATGTCGCAGTCCTGCTAAAAAAAAAAAAGAAAAAAAAAAATCGCTGATCACTGGCATTACTAGAAAAAAATTAAAATAATAAAAATTTCAAATCTATTCCCTATTTTGTAGATGCTATAACTGTTACGCAAACCAATCAATACACGATTATTGCGTTTTTTTACCAAAAATATGTAAAAAATAACCAGTTACACTTACCGGTAGCTGTATTTCTGGTAAGTCTTACAGGACGGCACCCTGAGAGATGACTGGCTTCTCCTGACAGGAAACAATCAAAAAAGAGGTTAAAAACCCCGCCCCTTCCCGTGCTCCTCAGTTTGAGATAAAGTATGAACCCACCAGTGCACGGAAAAACCACCACAAAAACTATAATACAAACCAATAATGTATCACAAGGGTGGGAAGTAGGCCTGCCGTCCTGTAAGACTTACCAGAAATACAGCTACCGGTAAGTGTAACTGGTTATTTCTCTAGTCGTCTTCCAGGACGGCACCCTGAGAGAGAAGCAAGTAGCTTCAGGCCTACCTTAGGGCGGGACCACTGCTTGCAGGACCTTTCTCCCGAAAACCAAGTCCTGAGGTGACAGTAGGTCGACTCTGTAATGCTTCAGGAACGTGTTCTGATTTGACCACGTCGCTGCTCTGCAAATCTGCTCCACCGAAGCTCCGGCCCTTTCTGCCCAGGAGGTTGCTAGTGACCGTGTGGAGTGTGCTTTAATATTAGGAGCTACCTTACCGGCTTGTACATAAGCTAAGGAAATAGCCTGCCTAATCCATCTTGAAATAGAGGCTCTGGACGCCTGAAGGCCTCTTTTCTGTCCCGAAAAACAAATTAAAAGATGAGTAGAACGTCTAAAGGCCGTGACTCTCTCTAAATAAGTTAATAGACATCGTCTAACATCCAGACAATGAAAGGAAGCTTCTCCTTCATTCTGGGGGTTTGAACAAAAAGAAGGGAGGATTACCTCCTGTGACCTGTGGAACTTTGTCACTACCTTAGGAAGGTAAAGGGGGTCCTGACTTAGAACTACCCTGTCCTCAAATAAACGAAAAAATGGCTCTTTAATAGAGAGCGCCTGCATATCACCTATCCTCTTGGCCGTCGTGATTGCCAAGAGGAAGGCAAATTTAAAGGTGAGTAACCTGATGGGGATAGTGTCAATTGGCTCAAACGGAGCCTTGGTAAGTTGGTTCAACACTAAAGAAAGATCCCAGGGTGGAACCCTAGAGATATGAACTGGGGACAACCTGTCTCTGGCTATAAGAAACCTTTTGACCAGGGGGTCCAGGGATAGACGTCTATCCAAAAAATATGACAAGGCTGCTACCTGAACCCTTAGAGTCCTTGTGGCTAACCCCTTGTCTACTCCATCTTGGAGAAATTCTAAGATGACCGAGGTCTCCTGCTGGGAAACCTGTCTCGCTGAGCACCAGCGAGAGAAGATGCCCCAGGTCTTGGCATAAATACGCCTAGTGACTACCTTCCTACTAGCTAGGAGCGTGTCAATAACCCTCTCGGAGCAGCCCCTCTCCTCAGGCTCCGCCTCTCAAGCACCAGGCCGTCAGCTTGAAGAAGCCGGGTTCTGGGTGATAAATCGGACCCTGACGAAGAAGGTCCGCCCGGACCGGGAGAAGAAGGGGAGGCGACACAGACCCTCGCTCTAGAGCGGGAAACCAGGCCCTCTTGGGCCACCAGGGTGTGACGAGAATGAACTTCCCTTCTGCTAGATTTATCTTCTGCAGGACTCTCGGAATTAGGTTCAGAGGAGGGAAGGCATAGGCTAGATGAAACCTCCATGCCTGTGCCAATGCATCCACCCCCTCCGAGCCGTGTCCTCGGGAGAGAGAGAAGAACCTCTTCACCTTCCTGTTTGCCCTGCGGGCAAATAGATCTATCTCTGGGCTGCCAAAGTGTTGGCATATTAAACTGAAAATGTCTGCGTTCAGTTCCCATTCCCCCTGGAGAATGGGATGGCGACTTAAGTAGTCTGCCTCCAAATTGAGGGTCCCTTTTAGGTGTACCGCCGAGAGCGAGAGAACCCTCTGCTCTGCCCAGCCCAGGATCTCTAGGGACAAGTCTAGAAGGGTGCGAGATCTGGTGCCCCCCTGATGGTTGAGGAAGGCCACCACGGTCGCATTGTCGGAAATGATCTGGACCTCTTGGTCCAAGACTCTGTCCTCGAATGCCTTCAGAGCCTCTCTGACCGCTAATAGCTCGCGGTAATTTGAAGAGGCCCCCTTCCGTTGTCCCCAGGTACCCTGGGCGCAGAGATCGTCCAGATGTGCGCCCCACCCCCATGAGCTGGCGTCCGTGGTGATCCTGACCGGATTGGTCTGACCCCACGATAGACCCCGCTGTAGGTTCTGTGGGATGAGCCACCAGCCCAGTGAGAGCTTCACTGGGTCTGGAAGACTGACGCTGACCTCCAAGGATTCCTTCCCTCCGTCCCAGGAGGATAGAAGGAAAAATTGGAGAGGTCTGGAGTGGAGCTGTGCCCACGGGACTGCTGGAATACAGGAAGTCATTAGGCCTAGAACTCTCATGATGTCCCTGAAGGAGGACTCTGCTCTGTCTAGCGTTGATCTGACCACTGACATGAGACCCCGGATCTTGTCGTTGGGTAAAAAGAGCTTCCTTTCCAAGGAATCTATCAGAAACCCTAGATAGAGTTTTTTCTGTTCTGGAAGGAGAGAGGATTTCTCCTTGTTGATGACCCAACCCAAGGACTCGAGGGTAGTCATCGCAGTGGTCAGATCTGCGAGAAGGAGATCTCGACTTTGGTTGTATAGTATCAAGTCGTCGAGATAGGGGACTATCGCTATCCCTTGTAGGTGTAGGAAGGCGATCGCCTCCGCCAGGACCTTGGTAAAGACCCTTGGACTGGAGGCTAGCCCGAAAGGAAGGGCAGCAAATTGCCAATGCCGCACTCCCTGGGCGGAGGCGATCGCAAACCTGAGGAACCTCTGATGACCCAAGAAAATCGGGACATGGAGGTATGCGTCTCTTAAATCGATGGTGACCATGAATACCTCCTTCAGTAAGAGCCTCCTGAGGCTGTAAATACTCTCCATACGAAACTTCTTGTGGAGGAGGGAGGTATTCAGGGGCTTTAGATTTATAATTAAACGAAATTTGCCTGAGGGCTTGGAAACTACAAAGATGTGGGAGTACACTCCCAACCCTCTCTGGTACACAGGGACTGGAACTATGACCCCCTGTTGTGCCAATTCTGCGACATTTTGCAGAAGGCCTGCTGATTTGAGAGGGTCCTTGGGTAAATGAGTCAAAATAAAGTTTGGAGGGGGAGGCTGACGGAACTCTAGTCTGTACCCCTCCCTTACGATCTGGAGAATATGGGGACTTTGAGTAATACTCTCCCACCTGGGAAGGAACTGGGAGAGCCTTCCCCCGACCTTCACGTCATTTGGCGTCTTTGTCGCTGGGTTTGGGATTGGAAAAGAGGATACCTCCTTTTTGCTTTTCCTTCCCAGCACCCCAACGTCTGTTGAAAGGGGGCTTCTTCTCTGAGGGACGGTTCTTACCTCCAAATCCACCCTGGGGGCCTCAAAAAAATCTTTTCTTGTTTTGCCTAGGCTTGGTAGGAAAGCGTACCCCTTTTTCTGAGGATCTGGTCAGGGCCTGGTCCAGGCCTGAACCGAAGAGCAGGGAGCCCTCGAAGGGAAGACCACAAAGGCGGTTTTTAGATGCCAGGTCCCCGTTCCACATTTTGACCCACACTGCCCTTCTGGCAGAATTGAGGAGGGCTCCCGTCTTTGCGGTAGAACGGACTGTTTCTACAGAGGCATCCGCCAAATAGGCTACTGCGCTCCCTATGAGCTGAAGGGATTCTAAAATTTCCTTAGAATCTGACCCCTGGGACACATGTTCCAGCAATTTTGAGATCCAGGAATTAGCATTCCTAGCAACACAGGCCGAAGCCAAGGCGGGGCTCAAAGCAGCCGCGTTCGCTTCCCAGGCCCTACGCAAGGAGGTCTCTGCCCGCCGATCCATAGGATCCCTCAAATTGCCTGTGTCCTCGAAGGAGAGGTCCGACTGCTTGGAAACTTGCGCGAGTGGAGCGTCTAATCTAGGAATTTTGAAAAATCTTGATTCCTCCTCCTCCTTAAAGGGGCAACGTCGTTTCCAGGTCTTGTACCTTAAAAGCTTTTTCTCTGGCTCTGCCCATTCCCTAAGGATGATATCCTTCAGGGACTGGTGTACCGGAATTGCTTTGGCCTGAGGTTTAAGCAGGCCCTGGTATAACCTATCCTGTGTAGAAATTATTTCCGCAGGCTGAGGAATCTCCTCAGAGGCGTACACTGCCTCTAGGAGGCCTTCCATATCGTCAGCAGCAAAGACATATCTGCCTGCCCTAGCATCCTCGCTTTCTTCCTCTTCCTGGCCAACAGAGCCATCCTCCTGAGGAGGAATCTCTGAGTCCGATACTAAGGAACCGTGGGATTCCTGACGGATTCTAAAAACCTGTGAAGAGGAACTTTCTTGCGAGGAGGGCCCTGCTATGGGGGGTTCAGGTTCTTTGTTCTTTAAAGACACCTTGAATTCCTCGAGTGTAGAGAGCATCTCAGATTGGACCTCTAAAAAACCTTTAAGAACTTCAGAGGTCTCCTTCCCTGCTAATTTAACAATGCACTTGGCACAAAAGGGTTTGGAATAATCTGAGGGTAGCTTGCCACTACAGTAGCCACATTTTTTGGAGCGACTAGTGTCCTTAGCCGATCGACTAGCACCCCCCTGGGCAACACATTCCTCCCCTAAGGAAAAAGGAAGGGTACACAGGCATGTTTGTAATACTAAGGAAACAATTACAAAGTCCCAGCCCATCATACCTGTAATCAGGAGCACTCACCCCCTGTGGCCTCCTCCGCAGCCAGGGCCATAGAAGACCGAACCTCTCGCTCCATCGCGTGAGGATGAAGGCGCCGCTCTCTCTTGGCTGCTGCCGTGTGTACACGGGTGTCTCCGGTGCTGTAGGGAAGCCGAGACTGGCGTGCTGGTGCTGGAGCGCGCCATCTTTCACTTGAGCCGACCCGGAAGTGACACGCGTACGCGTGACGTCATCGCCCTGCGCCGCCGGCTCTGAGGGACGCCGGATTTGGCGCCGAATTCGAAAAAACGGCAATGATGCCTCCAGGACGGCCCAGTTACAGCCCCAGCCGCACAGAAAGGCCCCCATCACCGGAGAGAGCCTGACCCTCAAACCTCCAAGGTAAGGGGAAAGCTCAGGGAGAGAGTGGATTCGCCCCTGGAGCTCCAGGATAGCCACCTATCCCCAGGAGACTCCAGTACTCAGGGGGGCTTCTTCATCTCACATGGTGAGGCCCTCCTGAGCATGAAAGGGACCCCCTAGGAAGGAAAACAATTTGCCAAACCCAAAGGCTACCCCCCAGTGCCTGCGGTTTAGTTCCCAGGGGGAGACCACCAGCCCCAGGCCTTAGGTCAGGAAAAAAATAAACGTTTCGCTGTGGGGAAACACAATCAAGAACTGAGGAGCACGGAAGGGGCGGGGTTTTTAACCTCTTTTTTGATTGTGTTTCCTGTCAGGAGAAGCCAGTCATCTCTCAGGGTGCCGTCCTGGAAGACGACTAGAGAAAATATATATATCTTGGCCTAGACTGATGAAGAAATATATATTTTTGGGGGGATATTTATTATAGCAAAAAGTTAAAAATATTGATTGTTTATTTTCAAAATTTCTCTTTTTTGTTTATACCGCAAAAATAAAAACTGTGACCAAATACCACCAAAAGAGAGCGCCATTTGTGGGAAAAAAAAGGACGTAAATTTTGTTTGGGTACAACATCAAACATCAATTGTCAGTTAAACCGATGCAGTGCCGTATCGCAAAAAATGGCCTGGTCAGGAAGTGGGTAAATCCTCCCGGGGGCTAAAGTGGTTAAACCACCGAATCAGCTCACCATCACCAGTGCCCATCAATGCAGCCTCACCAGTGCCCATTAATGCAGCCTCATCAGTGCAGCTTCACAACTGCAGCCTGATCAGTGCCGCCTCACCAGTGCAGACAGTACCCATCCATGCAGCCTCACCAGTGTAGAGAGTGCCCATCAGTGCAGCCTCACCAGTGTAGAGAGTGCCCATCAGTGCAGCCTCACCAGTGCAGAGAGTGCCCAGCAGAGGCGTAACTAGAATTTTCCGGGCCCCGGTGCAAGAAACCATGAAGGCCCCCCCCCCCCCCACAGGCATTGCTAGGTCTACAAAAGATCTTGTGCTAGGGCCCATAGCAGTGTAGCAAGTAAAGAAAGTCATACGCTTGGGCAGGCATACACATGTATACAATATATGTGTGTGTATTATATATATATATATCGTTACATATCTGAGTGCGGATCCTCCTTGCATCAGGGTCCCCAGAGAGACAATTTCCCCAAAGAGCCCCCCCCCATACATCAGGGTCCCCAGAGAGCCCCCCCCCATACATCATGGTTCCCAGAGAGTCCCCCATACATCATGGTTCCCAGAGAGACCCCCATACATCATGGTTTCCAGAGAGCCCCCCCTTTACATCAGGGTTACCAGAGTGCCCCCCTTACATCAGGGTTACCAGAGTGCCCCCCATACATCAGGGCCCCCAGAGAGCCCCCCATACATCAGGGTTCCCCAGAGAGCCCCCCATACATCAGGGCCCCCAGAGAGCCCCCCATACATCAGGGCCCCCAAAGAGCCCCTCCAATACATCAGGGTTCCCAGACTTAAACATCCCCCCCCCCAGAGCTTCCCCTGTACCTGGCTGGCTGTGCACCTCCAACCCCCAACACAGGGGGAGGTGGGAGGCAGTGATCGGCAGCTCTATGATGTCCATGGGCAGGGGGATCTCCCTGGGGCTTGTAATTCTCTTCCTGGGTCTGTACAGTGGAGAGGGGAGGGGCCTCTGACCCGAGCAACTCACTTGTACACTGAAGAGTGAAACTTGTAGCTGCCCGGGTCAGCGGCTCCTCCCCCTCCACTGTATACACGCTGAAGGAGAAATACAAGCCCCAGGGAGATGCCGCGAGCACCATACAGCTGCCGTTCGCTGCCTCCCGCTCCCCCCACTACATCCAAAACTAAAAGCCGGAGATGCCGGGTCTTGGGCCCCCCACAGCGGCAGAACGGCAGGGCCCAGTCGCAACTGCGACTGCAGCGACCCTGAAAGTTCCGCCACTGGTGCCCAGGCATCAGTGCAGCCTGATCAGTGCTCATCAACGCAGCCTGATTATTGCACTTAACTGATTAGTGCCCATCAATGCAGCCTCACCAGTGACTATCAGTGCAGCCTGATCAGTGTCCATCAATGCAGCCTTACGGTCACCAGTGCAGACAGTGCCCATCAGTGCAGCCTGATCAGTGCCCATGGGATGTGGGGGTCAGCTGGGGCCCAGGGTGTCAGGGCCTGGGTCTGTCTCACAGCACTCTATACAGAACTGGGAGCTCAAAATCTCTCCAGCCAATGCATTCTTGTGGGATAACAAACTCACAGTTCTATGTAGTATAGCAAATCCGGGGGGATGCTGGCTGAGTCCGCTGGCCGGGGGGATGCTGGCTGAGTCCGCTGGCCAGGGGGTGAAGGCAGTCTGCTGGTGGGGGTGGGGGGGTGCTGGCTGAGTCTGCTGGCCAGGGGGTGCAGGCAGTCTGCTGGTGGGGGTGGGGGGGGGTGCTGGCTGAGTCCGCTGGCCGGGGGATGCAGGCTGAGTCCGCTGGCCAGGGGGTGAAGGCAGTCTGCTGGTGGGGGGGGGGGGATGCTGGCTGAGTCTGCTGGCCAGGGGGTGCAGGCAGTCTGCTGGCCAGGGGGTGCAAACAGTCTGCTGGTGGGGGTGGGGGGGGTGGTGCTGGCTGAGTCCGCTGGCCGGGGGATGCAGGCAGTCTGCTGGTGGGGGGGGGGGGGGCTGGCTGAGTCCGCTGGCCAGGGGGTGCAGGCAGTCTGCTGGCGGGGGTGGGGGTGCTGGCTGAGTCTGCTGGCCAGGGGGTGCAGGCAGTCTGCTGGTGGGGGTGGGGGGGGGTGCTGGCTGAGTCCGCTGGCCAGGGGATGCAGGCAGTCTGCTGGTGGGGGTGAGGGGGGGTGCTGGCTGAGTCCGCTGGCCAGGGGGTGCAGGCAGTCTGCTGGTGGGGGTGGGGGGTTCTGGCTGAGTCTGCTGGCGGGGGAGGGGGTGCTGGCCGGCTCCTATGCGATGCATACTACTGAATGAAGGGGATACAGACTATACAGTAATAATGTTTTGACAGAGGCAGGTCATCACATCTTACCTTTGCAGCCTCTCAGTCTCAGTCTCTCTCTCTCTCTCTCTCTCTGTCATGTCTACCTGCAGCCAGCCCCAGCCTGCTCGTACTGTGTCCCTCCCCTGACGTGCCACATGAGTCAGGTCATGTCACATGACCTGCCTGCCTGGTTGCCTCTGAGACTCCTGGGAGGTGGGAGTTGTAGTTTGCTGCGCTGATAACTTCCTTAACTTCAGCGCGGCCAAACTACAACTCACACAATGCAGCACAGTCTGTGCAGCAGACAGCCAGCCAATCGGCGGCCCCGGAGGCCGAACTACAAACTACAACTCCCACGATGCAGTGCAGCAGTCAGCCAATCGGCGGCCGCCGTGGCCGAGTTATAGTAAAAAAATAAAAATAAATTTACAGACAGCCAGCGCCGCGGCCTTTTTTAAAGATAACGTAAGCGGCCCGGGGGGAAATCTCCACTTTTCCACCTGGGCCAGTCCGCCCCTGCCGCAGGCACACAGTGTATTCATTACAATGCCACCACTGCTGCTGTTTCATACTGAAGGGTGTGCTGATGGTGCCACCTGTCTGGATGGTCTGCCCCTGTTCTGGGCTAAATCATGTGCCCGGGTTACAGGCAGTACAAAACCCGGGCACATGATTCCAGACCCGTACTGTCCAGGGGAAACCCGTACAGATGGCAACCCTACTTGTAATAAACGGACGAAGGGTCCACTAATGTGAAAGGGGTCTTAGTGTGAAAGGGGCAGAAGGCCTGAGGGCCCCTTCACACCACAATGCAGGAAGCCAGCGTTCCATGTGTGATTCCAGCACCGCACTCACACCACACTGCCGTTGTGACTCTGGCTGGAAAAAGCGCCCAGAGGCGATTCAGTTCGCATGAGTTGCGCTATACAAGTCATTCATTCAATGTTAAGTTAACCCCAAACGCAGGCAGGGCCGGTGCAAGGATCTTTCACACCCTAGGCGAATCCCAATTTTGCGCTGACCCCCCCCTGTCATGGTCTTACCTGTCTCCTTCGTTTGACATGTGCTGGTGGCCATCTTGGTTTCTGGGACTCTTGTAGCCTCCCACCCTGCGGCTCCTCCTTCCCACTGGGAGGAGCTGGATGCCTGGCTCATATATATAGGAGGTCTGTGGGTTCAGCTCCTTGCTTGGTCCTCCTGTGTTCACATGCTTCTAAGACTGCTGCTGCTTCTGGTTCCGATCCTGGCTCCGTCTGACTTCCCTGCTGGTTCCTGATCCTGGCTCCGTCTGACTTCCCTGCTGGTTCCTGATCCTGGCTCCGTCTGACTTCCCTGCTGGTTCCTGATCCTGGCTTCGTCCGACTTCCCTGCTGGTTCCTGATCCTGGCTTCGTCCGACTACCCTTCTGGTTCCTGACCTCTGGCTTCGCAAGACTCTGTTTCACCATCCGTTTGGACTTTTGCTTTACAGCTTGATTTTTGCATGCGTTTGCAAATGCGTGCGGACCGAACCCCTGTTTTTAACGCATACTGTAGACAGGTTAATTGGTTCTCTGCAAGCTGGTCGGTAAGTAGGCTTGGTTTTTCCCTGGGCATTCCCCAGGTTTTTGTTGTTATCTGCTTTAGCCTTCCAATGCTACTTACTGTTATGGCCAGCTATAGATGGGGGCAGTGGACATGTTTATGCTTCACCTGTGGTGTTTATATTGGTCCATCAGTGCACCAACACCTTTGCAGCCATTGTGCTACATGCTGGGTGCTTGGTGTGCTCTTGTACCTTTAAAGGAGGGGTGGCTTCCCTTCAGTTCACCTGCCCCTGTCTATCCATTAAAATGCATGTGCCTCCACTGTGGGGACGCTCATTGTTTAGTGTTAGGACCACAGATATTGCAGGGTGCCTTGGCGTGGCTCTGTGGCTCACGCATGCGTTTGCAAATGCGTGCGGACCGAACCCCTGTTTTTAACGCATACTGTAGACAGGTTAATTGGTTCTCTGCAAGCTGGTCGGTAAGTAGGCTTGGTTTTTTCCCTGGGCATTCCCCAGGTTTTTGTTGTTATCTGCTTTAGCCTTCCAATGCTACTTACTGTTATGGCCAGCTATAGATGGGGGCAGTGGACATGTTTATGCTTCACCTGTGGTGTTTATATTGGTCCATCAGTGCACCAACACCTTTGCAGCCATTGTGCTACATGCTGGGTGCTTGGTGTGCTCTTGTACCTTTAAAGGAGGGGTGGCTTCCCTTCAGTTCACCTGCCCCTGTCTATCCATTAAAATGCATGTGCCTCCACTGTGGGGACGCTCATTGTTTAGTGTTAGGACCACAGATATTGCAGGGTGCCTTGGCGTGGCTCTGTGGCTCACGCATGCGTTTGCAAATGCGTGCGGACCGAACCCCTGTTTTTAACGCATACTGTAGACAGGTTAATTGGTTCTCTGCAAGCTGGTCGGTAAGTAGGCTTGGTTTTTCCCTGGGCATTCCCCAGGTTTTTGTTGTGATTTTCAATAAAGCCTTCTTATTTTCACTTATCTCTTGTTGTACGTCTGGTTCATGGTTCCGTAACACCCCCTCACCTGACACACTGACCCCCCCCCCCTCACCTGACACACTGACCCCCCCCTTACCTGACACACTGACCCCCCCCCTTACCTGACACACTGACCCCCCCCCTTACCTACTGACCCCCCCTCACCTGACACACTGACCCCCCCCTCACCTGACACACTGACCCCCCCCTCACCTGACACACTGCCCCCCCCCCTCACCTGACACACTGACCCCCCCCCTCACCTGACACACTGACCCCCCCCCTCACCTGACACACTGACCCCCCCCCCCTCACCTGACACACTGACCCCCCCCCTCACCTGACACACTGACCCCCCCCCTCACCTGACACACTGACCCCCCCCCTCACCTGACACACTGACCCCCCCCCTCACCTGACACACTGACCCCCCCCTCACCTGACACACTGACCCCCCCCTCACCTGACACACTGACCCCCCCCTCACCTGACACACTGACCCCCCCCTCACCTGACACACTGACCCCCCCCTCACCTGACACATACACTGACCCCCCCTCACCTGACACATACACTGACCCCCCCTCACCTGACACATACACTGACCCCCCCTTACCTGACACATACACTGACCCCCCCTTACCTGACACATACACTGACCCCCCCTTACCTGACACATACACTGACCCCCCCCTTACCTGACACATACACTGACCCCCCCTTACCTGACACATACACTGACCCCCCCTTACCTGACACATACACTGACCCCCCCCCTCACCTGACACATACACTGACCCCCCCCCCCTCACCTGACACACTGACCCCCCCCCCTCACCTGACACACTGACCCCCCCCCCCCTTACCTGACACACTGACCCCCCCCCTTACCTGACACACTGACCCCCCCCCCTTACCTGACACACTGACCCCCCCCCCTTACCTGACACACTGACCCCCCCCCCTTACCTGACACACTGACCCCCCCCCCTTACCTGACACACTGACCCCCCCCCCACCTGACACACTGACCCCCCCCCTCACCTGACACATTGACCCCCCCTCACCTGACCCCCCCTTACCTGACACACTGACCCCCCCCCCCTTACCTGACACACTGACCCCCCCCCCTTACCTGACACACTGACCCCCCCCTCACCTGACACACTGACCCCCCCCCCTTACCTGACACACTGACCCCCCCCCCCTTACCTGACACACTGACCCCCCCCCCCCTTACCTGACACACTGACCCCCCCCCCTTACCTGACACACTGACCCCCCCCCCTTACCTGACACACTGACCCCCCCCCCCTTACCTGACACACTGACCCCCCCCTTACCTGACACACTGACCCCCCCCCCTTACCTGACACACTGACCCCCCCCTTACCTGACACACTGACCCCCCCCCCTCACCTGACACACTGACCCCCCCTCACCTGACCCCCCCTTACCTGACACACTGACCCCCCCCCCTTACCTGACACACTGACCCCCCCCTCACCTGACACACTGACCCCCCCTTACCTGACACACTGACCCCCCCTTACCTGACACACTGACCCCCCCCCTCACCTGACACACTGACCCCCCTTACCTGACACACTGACCCACCTGACTCTCACACACACACCACACAGACAGCACCCCCACTCGGCACTCCACATACAGCGTAATGTAGTTCGGATTGGATCCGTCCTCCTCCTACCTCGGCTGTTTGTGGCTTCATCGTCATCGACCATCATCCAGTCTCTGCTCAGGGGCCAGGCCAGCGCCATCCTCCCGCTCCACAGTGTCCTCGCCGAGACCAGGCCAGCGCCATCCTCCCGCTCCACAGTGTCCCCGCCGAGACCAGGCCAGCGCCATCCTCCCGCTCCACAGTGTCCCCGCCGAGACCAGGCCAGCGCCATCCTCCCGCTCCACGGAGGTCAGCTGCTCCTCTCAATGCTCCGGGCTCCCATCTCCATTGAGCCCCGCCCCTCCGCTGCACACACAGTCACACAGCGCTGCACCAGAGGGACAGGCTAGAGCAAAGGAGTCCCGGAGCAGCGCTGTGTGCAGAGGCGGCTCTCTAATTAGGCAATTGTGTGGTGTTTCCTGTCTACACACAGAGGAGGAGGGGGAGGAGAAGGAGGCTCACCACGCTGCTGCAGAGAAAAGCTGCTCGTCTGACAAGATGACACATGTCCTAATGCAAAGTAAGTGAGCCTTCCAGAGGGGGTCATGCCTACAGTTTACTTTGAGAGATTTTGGAGGAGAGGATATGTTCTAGGGGGCACTTTATGACGTATGCTGCAAGGGGGCTTGGATATGAAATCCACCCCCTTAGCACATATCCCCCCCCCCCCCAAATTAAAGATGCTGTCTGCCACAGAGGGGGTGGCCCTTGGCATCCCACAAGAGATGTGGCAAATTGCTCCAGGTGCCCATACTAATGCCCCCTTTCCAGGCAAGTTAGCAAAGTGTGGGTTCCAGGTCACAGGTCCAGGTTCACACTGAAAAACACAGGAACACGCTGTGCGTTCTGTGCAATTTCAGCCCAATTATGTCCGCACACTCACTGACCATCTCCTGTACCATGTCTGCAGTCTCTGACTAGGGGTGCAACGGATCAAAAAACTCACGGATCGGATCGATCCTCGAAATCAGGAGTCACGGATCGATCATTTTTCGGATCAGCAAAAAAAAAAAAAGACTAATCTTGTTACACCCAACAGAGTTTTAGATTCAGTTATTTTCAACACAAAATGGAGCTTATGAGCTTAAATACAGTGGCCCAGATTCAAGAAGCACTTGCGCGGGAGCAAGTGTGATTTGCGCCGCGCAAGTACTGATTTGCTCCCATGCAAATTTGCCGCTGATTCTGTAAACCAGTTAAGCCAGAAATGCGGCCATTTTCCCGCGCACGCAGCCTAGCTCCTCCTGCGCAATTTTCGCGCAATTTTGCGCGGGGTGTAAGTTGCGCCTTCATGGAATTCCCTCAGCGAATATGCAAATTAGGTACTGCCGATGATTCAGAAACATGCGCGTGTGATGCACATCTTGCGCTGGAAGCGCGCAAGCTTTTTTCCCTGGGCAAACTTGCTCCTGCTAAAAGCAGGGGCAAGTTAGCAAAAGATGGCCAACCCTTCATTTTTTGGCAACTGGCTCATTTCAGCGCACAGGTGGAGTGGTGGCGGGGATGTCCCAATCCAGCATGAGCAGGTGTGTGCACCAAGTGATCCCTGCAATACTCAGACGAATGGGCACACAATTTATCAAACCAACCACGGCTGACCTGCGGCAGAAGGCAATCAGTGATTTTTATGCATTAGCCAGACTTCCACGCACTGTGGGTGCAATAGATTGTACCCATGTGGCACTACGCCCCGGCTCCTCGAGCATATCTACTGCAACAGGAAACATTGGCATTCGATAAATGTGCAGATGATTGTGGATGCACATGGCCTCATATGGCATGTCCGTGCCAAACACCCAGGGTCAATCCATGACAGTTTTATTTACCGACACAGCCCCATCCCAACCGAGTTTGACCAGAACATGTATGGAGACAGCTGGCTGATTGGTGAGTGACATGGGTGTCAGGTATGACTGCCCCCCCCCCCATGATGCAGACATCACAAGGGGCACATGCACGACTAACATCCTCCTGTCTTTTCCCTTCCAGGTGACTCTGCATATGCCCTGGGACCTCACATGATGACCCCATTTCGTAACCCTCAAACACCAGGAGAGGAAAGATATAACGAAGCCCATGCACGTACCCGTGCGGTGGTGAAGCGCACATTTGGCATCCTTAAATCTCGATTCAGATGTCTGGATAAATCAGGGGGAACCCTATTGTATTCACCCAACTTTGTATGCCAAATCGTAGGGGCATGTAGTATTCTCCACAATTTAGCTCAAAGAAGGGGCATGCACATTGAGCTACGCAATGACCTTACCCCCGAACCACGCAACCCCCCCCCCCCCCCAAGAAACACTACCGGATCTTCTGAGGAAAGAGCAATCCGGAATGGTCTTGTGGAACGTCTCTTTGCACATTAAACACACCCTGATCTTGTCACAAGTATAATGCATGTATGCACACCACTGTAGTCCCTAGCACACACCCGACACATGCACCCCAAATTGGATTAGACCCAACAATACCCCACGGTATTAGGGAGCAGCAACGCCGCGTCAAGGCTCCAATTATGTTGCTGTCCATTCATACACCTTTCACATGGCAGAGGGTGACACCCCTTTTCCAGCAGGAGTGCCACCCCCCCCCATTCACACACCAGTCACACTGTAGTATACACTCCTCACCGTGTGTAGGGACTACAAATAAATATCAAAACTCATATCCTGAGCATATAAAAAAAAAAAAACTCATATCCTGAGCATATATAAAAATAATAAAAAAATCATATTCTGTGGGAAAAAAAAATGTATACATTAAATAATTTTTTTGTTTTTTTCTTTGGGCCAAGGGTGCCCCGTCTCCGGCTCCTCAATCTCCGTGGTGCGGAGGAGGCATGGGGTGGGGATGGAGGGGGGGGAGGAGCATCAACCCCTACTTCCACACTCCTTGCAGGTGGTGGCTGCATGCCCTCCATGGCGTTGGCCAGGCGGGCAAGGATGGTGTTGGTCCTTTGTTTGGCGGGTGGTGGTATCCCGCTGATGCCGGCGGGTAACTCTCGCCTCCTCCTGCACTGAAGCGGTGTTGGCCTGCACAGCAGCGGTATTGGCCTCCACCCTGCCTGTCATCCTGCTTAATAAAGCTGGTGTGGTCTCCTGAGCCACCAAGCAGGTGACTATGGCCTTAGAGTTGCCACTAATTTCCCCCAGGCTCTGTGCGACATGTTTGTCCCGGTCCGCATGCAGGGTGAGGGCATGCTGCATAGAGGTGGAGGTGGATGCCATGCTGTCCGCCAGACGACGCACCTCTCCCACCATGGCCCCTATATGGCGGGTCTGCAGGGCCTGCTCCTCCAGCAGACCGTCACGGAGGCTGGAGGGTATATGCCTCGTTTTGGACAGAGCCTTCCTGGGAGGAGAGGCTCGGCCACGGACAGAGGGAGAAGGGGAGGGGTCCACAAGGGAGGGGCTTGCCCTGGAGGGGGATGACGTGCTGGGCCGGGGGGTGGTGGGTTGCACAGGGATGGTGGTATCCTCCTGGAGGAGCCAGAGTCCTCCTGGATGAGGAAAAAGGAATCCCGTTGAGCCCCCTCCTGTACGTCTTTGCGGTTGACCCCTTCGTAAGGAGGCTAGACTGCGAGCGTCTTGGGGGGGTTCCGGTGGGACCTGTCGGGGGTGCGGTTTCGGCAGTGAGGGTCGTGGCCTACGCGGATGACGTCTCGGTGGTGGTATCTGGTCGTGAGGAGGTCCATTATGTGGAATCCCAGATCGGGTGCTACTCTGAGGCGTCAGGTTCGCTGGTCAATTGGGACAAGAGTGAAGTTTTCTGGATGGGGAAGGAGGGGGAGCAGTTCCCCCTTCCGGACGTGTTCCCCACGCCCGTACCAGAGATTCGAGTACTTGGCATTCATTTCGGCCCGGGTGATTACCCCAAGCTAAATTGGGAGCGCAGGCTGGTGAGTGCCTGGAAAGGTGAAGGCCTGGAAAGGTTGGAAACTTTCCCTGAGGGAAAGGGTATGCTTGGTCAAGACGTACTTACTGCCTGAGTTTCTCTTTGTGAGCTACGTGTGTCTTTTGCCAGCATCTCTCTATGCTCGGGTCTATGGTCTGTTCTTCCTGCTGTTGTGGGGAAACAGACTGAACCTGATCAAGAGGGAGGTCACATACCGCCAGCGAAGGCAAGGAGGGTTGGACATGGTCAACCCGGTGGTGTTCTTCATCATCATTTTTGTAAAGTACAACTTGCAGTCCATCTTTGTGGACGCGCCTTCCTGGTGGGAATGTTCATGCAAGGACTGGCTCTTGCTGTTCCTGAGGAGGTGGGGGGAGGGGGGGAGGCCCGGCGATCTGAGGAGATCGCATGGGTATCTCCCATCCTACGTCCCCCTGGCATTGAAGGTACTGAGGCAGTGGCGGATAACTGCCCTTGAGGTGGGCTCTCTGGGTCGGCGTGAGCTGTACCTGAGGGTCATGGCCTCTGACATTTTGAAGCCCCTGTCTTTAAGGGACTGTGCTGAGAGGGTCCTCAGGGAGGGGTTAGCCCTCTTGAATTCTTCCAGAATTCCGAACAAGTTTTGGGATCTTGCATGGAGGTCGTTCCATGGACGACTGTACGTCCGTGCAAATCTCAAGTATCTGAACCTAGGGGACAGGGGCTGTCCCCGACGGGAATGTGGAGGGACATTGGAGACCATGGACCACTTTCTGGTCCAATGTCCCTTCAACATGGAGGTTCTTACGGGGGTAGGGGGTGCCATTGGCTACCCCCGCCTTCTGGCCCTGACCTATGCTGAGCGGGTGTATGGTGACTTCGGGGTCCGCAGGGGTTTTGAGTTATCGTCACTTTATTTAGTCAGCGTAGTTGTGCTTTATTACACTTGGCACGCTCGGTGTTTGGTGTCCACTAGGGACAAAATTCTGTCTGTGCATGAGGTGGTGGGCGATATCTTTCGGGAGTTGGTGAAGGTGCGGGATCTGGAAAGGAGCAGGGTTGGGCCTGAGAGGTGTGCCCATTTATGGAGGGGGTTCCTCTTCCAGCCCCCTTAGGCCATGACCCTGCCCCTCTCCATGGGTAGGGGCAACTTTCCTTTCTCACCCCCCTTAGATTGTGTTTATAGTTTATAGTTTATTTTTGAAATAAGGCTACAGACATGTCTGATTATCATGTTCTCGCTCATACGTGGGTTGTAGGTCTTTGTTGTTATGGTGGTGGGGTGTGTTGTGGGTTGGCGATGATCTGGACAGTAGTGGTTTTTATGGACTTTAATATTTCCCTACTATACCAGTGAGCCGTTTTAAGTTGGTTTTGTTCTTTTTGTTGGCAATGATCTGGACAAGCTTTTATGATGGACTATAAAGACTTTTTCTTGTACCAGTGAGCCTGTTGTAAATACCCGTTCTAATGTTATTTTTCTTTCTTTGCAGTTATTTTCTTGGAGGGTGGAGGTCGGTGGTAATAGTTTGTGGTGGTATTGTGACTGTCGTTTGTTTTATGTTATTTTGTTTATATGTTAAATTTTGTCGTAGTTTTTAAAATAAAAATCTCCAGACCAAAAATAAATAAATAATGTGGATTCCCCTCCAGGTGCATACCAGGCTCTTAGACTTGGTCTGGAACATAAGGGGTTAAACCCGTGCCGAAAACCAGCGTGCCCCCCCCCCCCAAGATCCAGACCAAGCTCTTATCCCAGGCACGCAGTCTGACCGGGCAGGAATGGGGGCGGGGACGAGCGAGCGCCCCCCACCCTCCTGAGCCGTACCAGACCGCATGCCCTCAACATGGGGGAGTGTGTGCTGTGGGGGAGGGGGGCACTGCCCCCCCACCCCACAGCACTCTTGTCCCCATGTAGATAGGGACAAGAGCCTCTTCCCGACAACCCTGGCGGGGGGCTTATCAGAATCTTTAATAAGGTGGCCCCCAGATTCCGGCCCCCCACCCTATGTGAATGAGTATGGGGTACATTGTACCCCTACCCATTCACCTGGGAAAAAAAATGTAAAAAAATAATACACCACACACATTTAAAAATTAATTTATTAGTCAGCTGGGGGTCTTCTGCCGGGCCCCCCACCACCTCCCCATTAGGCCCCGGGCTTGGTCGGTTTCTGCGGGGGGTGCACCTACCCCCCCCGTCTTGTGCCGGAGCCCCCTTCGTCATGAGGCTCCTTGCCTATGTGGGAGGGCTCCGGGCTTCGTCGTTTTCCGCCGGAGGGCGCCACCCTCTGGCCTTCTGCGGTGCCTTCCGCTTCTGCCTGGCTCCTCCGGGAGCTCAGGGCTTGTCTCCGCTGTCTTCTCCCTTCTCTTCCATTCGATGTTGACACGACGAGGTCTCGCGCTGGAATGCCGTGTGAGCGGTGGGCATTGACTTATATAGGGCAATGCCACCATGTGACCTCAACCCATGTGACATCACATTCCCATCATGCTCAGGGAATGTGATGTCACATGGGTTGAGGTCACATGGTGGCATTGCCCTATATAAGTCGATGCCCGCTGCTCACACGGCATGTCAGCGCGGAACCTTGTCGTGTCAACATCGAATGGAAGAGAAGGAAGGAGACAGCGGAAAGAAAGCCCTGAGCTCCCGGAGGAGCCAGGCAGAAGAGGGAACAGAGAAGAAAGCGGAAAGAAAGCCCTGGCTCCGCAGGGGAGACAGGCAGAAGAGGGAACAGAGAAGAAAGCCCTGGCTCCGCAGGGGAGACAGGCAGAAGAGGGAACAGAGAAGAAAGCCCTGGCTCCACGGGGGAGACAGGCAGAAGATGGAACAGAGAAGAAAGAAGCGGAAAGAAAGCGAGAAAAGACCGGGGAGTTGGCGCACCCCCGGCAGAAGACGAGGAACAAGACCGGAGCCCTGGCAGAAGGCACCGGAAAGACCGGGGGATAGGCGCCATCCCCCGGCAGAAGACGCCGAAGTCCGGATGCCCCCCCAATGTAAAAGAGCTTAAATGGGGTGGGGGCCCCCGGCGGAAGGCTCCGGAGAGGACCGAGGGATGGCGCCCTCCCCCGGCAGAAATCGGCGAAGCCCAGGGCCCCCGGCGGAAGATCGGGAGAGAAGAAACCCCCCCTTCTAAAAGAGCTAAAGAAGAAGGGGGGGGGCCCCGGAGCTGATTAATAAATTATTTTATTCTGTGTGGTGTGTTTTTTAACTTTACATTTTCCCCCAGGTGAATGGGTAGGGGTACACAATGTACCCCATACTCATTCACATAGAGTGGGGGGCCGGCATCTAGGGGCCCCCTTATTAAAGGGGGCTCGCAGATTCCGATTAGCCTTCGCCCGCATACCCCGACAACCAATGGCAAGGGTTGTCGGGAAGAGGCTCTTGTCCCTATCGACATGGGGACAAGAGTGCTGTGGGGTGGGTGGGCAGCGCCCCCCTCCCCCACAGCACACACTCCCCCATGTTGAGGGCATGCGGTCTGGTACGGCTCAGGAGGGGGGGGCGCTCGCTCATCCCCACCCCCATTCCTGTCCGGGCCAGACTGCGTGCCTGGGATGAGGGCTTGGTTTGGATCTTGGGGGGAACCCCGCGCCGATTTTTGGCGCGGGTTTAACCCCTCACGTTCCAGACCAAGCCTAAGAGACTAATGTATCCCTGGAGGGGGACCCGCGCCGATTTCAAGTTTGAAATTTGGTGCGGAGTTCCCCTTCATGGTCAGCGCAGGCTGAAAACAGGTCGGAGATTCCCGTGCGCCGCGTCACAGGTACGCCGCTTGGTATTTACCAAGATTTTCTCGGCGTACTGACAAGGCACACGGGAATCCCTGAAATTTCCCTGTACGCATGCCCAGTATGAAAATGAACCTCCCGAGGTTCAGGCACACTGTGCAAGCGTACGGGGATCAGTTTCCAAAAAACACTTTCACTTTCAATTCGGCCCGCCAAACACATTCAAACACATGTCACTACACTTCCCCTGCATCACCCCACCTCCCCCCTAATAAACTCCCGCCCGAATCCCCGATATTTACATTTCAATGTGCCGTGCGCCAGGTCTATCAGGCGCACCATGCTCCCTCTCCTGGGCGCACTGAGCACTTTAGTAACTTCTGAAATACGCTGCACTAGCAGCGTATTTCAATAGTAAATGTCAAAACGGCTGCTACTCCTGCTTTTACTCCATGAGTCATGGAGTAAAGGCTTGGTAAATCAGCCCCATTATCTCACTCTCCATTTAAAGGGACAAGACATCCTAAATATGGCCAGTAACATGGAATAAGTACCGTATTTTGCCGGCGTATAAGACGACCCCCTAATTTTCCAGCCAAAATGTTGGTTTTGGGATATACTCGCCGTATAAGACTACCCCCTTCCTACTAGTCATGCCTCGCCTCACGGTGCACTATTACATGCCAGACTGTGCCCCAGTACATGCCAGACTGTGCCCCAGTACATGCCAGACTGTGCACTTACCTTATCCCAAGACATGCAGAATCGCAGCCGTACGATTTTTCAAAAGCTGCACCTTCTACGTCTTCTGTTCCGTGATAGGCGGAAACACTCAGCTTCCCAGGAGGCACTGTGTTCAGTGTTCGCCTATCACGGAGGCCCTCTCGTCCGCTCAGTAAGAGCGACTGCGTTCAAGTGCTATGTAACAGCACACACGCAGTGACACCAACTGCGTTCAGGTGGTATTAAACAGCACCTGCGCAGTAAGAGCCACTGCGTTCAGGTGCTATGTAACAGCACACACGCAGTGACACCAACTGCGTTTAGTTGCTATTAAACAGCACATACGCAGTAAGAGCGACTGCGTTCAAGTGCTATGTAACAGCACACACGCAGTTACACCAACTGCGTTTAGGTGATATTAAACAGCACACACGCAGTAAGAGCAACTGCGTTTCTGTGCAATTCAATAGCCGTTTAATGCGTGTATGTGTATGTGCAATTAACTAGCACACGTTGACTAACACGGAGTACTGTGTTTAAGCTAATCCCTAATGCAGGCAATACAACACGTTAGAGCACTGCATGAAGAACAATCTCCTGCCTGACAGATACTAATAGCAGATCTAGCTGAGCTATACAGTTTATAAATATATTGACAACTCCTAGGGATGTGAATATATTCTCTACAAACTGTAGATTTAACTATACTGACTAGCCTTCCTGCTCTGTCTGTCTGTCTATCTGGTAGAAAAGACACTGTGGGCCAGATTCACAAAGAGATACGACGGTGTATCTCCTGATACGCCGTCGTATCTCTGACTTAAACTGGTCCTATCTATGGGTCTGATTCACCGAATCAGTTACGCATAGATATGGCTAAGATCCGACAGTGTTACACTGTGTTACACCGTCGGATCTTATTTTCAATTTGAAAATGGCGCGGGGGGCGTTCCCACTGATTTACGTTGAATAATATGTAAATCAGCGAGATGCGCGAATTCACGAACGTACTCGGACCCGACGCAGTGTTGTTACGACGTTTCCGTAGCGGTTTTCCCGGCGTATACTTACCCCGGCTTCTATGAGACGCAGCCAATGTTAGGTATAGCCGTCGTTCCCGCGTCGAGTTTGAATTTTTTTACGTCGTTTGCGTACGCCGATTCAGAAACCCGTGCGTCGCAAGTTACGCTCACGTCGAAACCACTGACGTCCTAGTGACGTCAGTGGGAGCAATGCACGCCGGGAAATTTCGCGGACGGCGCATGCTCATTTAAATCGGCGCGGGAACGCGCCTGATTTAAATAGTACACTCCCCCTAGCCGCGGAATTTGAATTCTGCCAGGGGTTTTACGATCCGCCGCCGCAAGTTTGGAGGTAAGTGGTTTGTGAATTACCCACTTGCCTCTCAAACTTGCGGCAGCGGATCTTAAATCAGATAGATCGAGCGGATCTAAAGATCCGCTGCTCTACGTGAATCTAGCCCTGTGTCTCTATCTATCTCTCTCTCTAACTGTCTGACTGCTCTTCTCTTTCACAAAGCCGGAACACACTACACGAGGCCGCCGTGCAGGCTGCCTTTTATAGTGTGGGGCGTGTACTAATCCCCCTGAGCCATAATTGGCCAAAGCCACCCTGGCTTTGGCCAATTATGGCTCTTCGTTTTTTGCGCGCTGTGATTGGCCAAGCATGCGGGACATACAACATGCTTGGCCAATCATCAGCGCTCAACGCCGCAGTGAATTATAAGACGTTTTGCGTCACTCGAATTTGGCGCGAACGACACGTTTTGTTCGAGTTTCGGCGAACGAACGAACGACCGATGTTCGAGTCGAACGCAAAGCTCATCCCTAGTGACGAACTTTAGTACCCTATATTTTCCATTGGCGACGCCTTAACCAATTGACCTCCAGGCCCTTTTCTGGAACTTTTTTTTTTTTTTTTTTATTTGCATGGAAAAATTGGTAGAAAATAAATGGAAATCATAAATTCTTCCAAAATGCCCCTTGTTTTGTGCACCTGACCGCCACTTACAAAATGCGCTTTCCTTGAAATACCATGACCTCCGCATGTATGTCATACAGTGGAAGGTGTAAGATGTCATTCACAGAGCACGTAGTCCCCAATGGCAAATGGTGTTTTTTTTTCCTTGCAATGCCCTACCACCTCTCCATAGTCAGCCACATATGCCAAAGATAATTCTCTATAGTGTAGTAGTTGATAAATCTATTAAAACCACATAGGAATATGGATGCTCACTCACAGGTACAAGTGCCCCGGATCTGCACTAGTATATACTGCCTGCTTGGATGGTTTACGTTTCAATGCATGCCATACCGAAGGGAACAGTGCTTTTTATTATCGCTGTCCACCTTAAAGATGGCTGCCAGGTCAAACAGGGGCACAGCATCCAATCAGACAGCTGCCTCCCTGAAGAGACCTATGGTGGTGCCTCGGAGGGACCTGCTTTCCCCTTGTCCTCAACCTTCTGTGCACCACATGCGCTGGATTGCATCACCCATGCAGGTAGGCTGCACTACACCGATCTATTAGTGTCCTCTGACAGAAGATGGGGATGGAAGGGATTCCTCTATCCTAATTTACGTGAATGGAGAAATGTGTGTGTGGGGGGGGTTGCCTGAATTCACACAGGACCCTTTTCAAAACTGCACCACGGCCGCCCTGGACGTGTGTGACCTGGCTCCTTTTTGAGAGCCGGTCACATTCACAATTTAATGCGAATTGGATGTGGATAAAAATCCATCCAATTCCCATGTATGTGGACCCTGCCTTACTAAGTTCCAGATATAGGCTGGAAAAACACCCTTCTGTGTCTGAAATCAGTGAAAATGCATTAAAAAATTCATGTCCGGGGGCGCATGCGCGGCGTGATGCGGCACGGACGTTGCTGAGCAGAGCTCCGTCTGACCAGGCTGTCCAGGCAGGATTCCCGGGGCTATTCCCTCACCGAAACGGCTCAAAACACCCCATCACCCCCGAGGGACATTCTGGTGCATGCCATCCAGCAAAAAAGGGCGAAATCGCCGCTCCCAGCACTGGCTGACAAACTTTCTTCTCACGGTGGAGAAGATGACCCAAAATGGCGCCGGTCACCATGCGGCCTCCGGCAGCAGCTCCATACAGAATCCAGCGTTCCCTACTCCTAACAGTGAGTACACACAGCCTCTTTCTAAGGCTGATCTGGACGCTAGCCTGACTGCCATTTATGAAAAACTTGTAGATAAGTTAGAACAGGAGCTTCACAAATCTACCAATGGTCTCTCCCAGGAGATTGCTAACATTGGAGGACGCACAGACATACTTGAAACCAAGCATGATGAACTAGCTCTTGCACATAATGATCTCAGGAAAGATTATGAGACCCTGGCTGATAGCTTTTCCTTCATGCAAGCCCACATAGAGGATTTGGACAACAGAAACAGACGCAATAATATAAGAGTGCGTGGTATCCCAGAATCTATCACAGATTTACCTCAAGCTATAAATAAGCTCTTTCACGGCCTAGTCCCTGACAAACCACTGTCAGCATTTGCATGCGACAGAATGCATAGAGCACTTAGGCCTAAGCCAACACCAGACAACCCCCCCAGGGATGTGATAATGTGCATGAGAGACTTTGTCACTAAAGAGGATATTATGAGAGCCTCCAGAAACTCCCCCCGCATTGAGCTGGATGGAATTAGATTGCAGATATACCCTGATATCGCCCCTGCAACTCTAGATCGCAGACGCAGGATGAAAGAGGTTACAAGCATTCTCCAGACAGCCAGGATCAAATACAGATGGGGCTTCCCCTTTAAGCTATCAATAATGCATAATGGCACAACGTACATAGTGTACAATGTCATTGAGGGAAAGGAGCTGTTAGTCAAACTTGGCCTGCTAGAACAACAACCTTCCCAGTGTCTTCCTGTCACCCCCAGATCATCACCTATCTGGTCTACCCCATCTTCCAGGCGTAATCAGAGAGAAGACATGAGATGGCAGCTGCGTTCTATTCGTGAACAGGTCTCCTAGCTTATCAGAGCTTCACACGCTGCTTACTTGGGGTTCATGCTCCTCACTTTCAATTGACTGCAGTCCTGTTCTACTACACTTTTTTTTTTGTTTTTTGTTTTTTCACATTGCTGGCCCTTATGCACAATGTTAACAAGTTCTTCAAAACCCTTTGGATCATTGCACTTGCAATAAGGCGAGAACTCCAAGTCATCCCAGACTTTTTATTGCTGTAGACTGTGTTATACTATTACATTAAGTGCCTCACGGATCCACTGTTCTTTGTTGGGTTTTCCATATTTTCATAATTTTTTTTATTATTTTTCTTTATTTTTCATAAAGGACATCTTTAACCCCTTTTACCCCAACAGCTACAAATCCCTCTCCTCAGGGAGGCAGCAGGTATACTGTTACACTGGACCCATCCAGGGACTTCTCCTATGCAGGCTGCTTTCACCATACCCTTGAGTTGGGTGGAATGTAGAGGGACTTTAATCTTGATTTTTTTTCTTTTTTTTGGGTGGCCTGTGGCCCATTTCTACACACTGGCCTATAAATCCCACACCGACCATGTTCAAACACAGAGGGTCAATTTTCTTTTGGCTACTTAACATTAAGACTGCAGTTTTTGTTTGTCTAGTTTCAATGAAGGTTTCAGTAGGTATCTTCATACACTAATTAGGCTGAATATTTTATTTGTTTTTCTTTTTCTCCACTTCTTGCACCATCCAGATAATGTTTTATCCTTTATCTATATCTGCCTGGTTCATCCGTCGTCGTTGGTTTGACCCCAGTTCTGCCTGTGTGGCTTGCTGCCCCACCCCGCATTGGGGGGGGGGGGTCGCTGGCCCTGCGGGGAGAATTAGGACTATGTAGTCCTTCAGGTATTTTGTCTAGGCTGGGCGACTCGCAATCCCCATGCCTCCTACTTTTCTATTTTTTTGTTGTTATTATTTTGGCCCATATGGCTTGGCACTTAAAATTTTCAAACTATGGAAGACATGTTATATCTCTATGTATGGTTTTCAGCGGATATGATACTAAACTTTATTCTATTCAGAAATTACACACTTCCCATCACCTTATAATGGTAAAGGTAACTGGTGCCTTTTTTAGGCTCCCCTTCATTATTGCGGTAATAATGCTATACCGGAATTTTTTTATCTTGACCCCCAACCTCAATATTGGTGACAATACCCCCTTTAAACTTATCACTGCCCCCCCACTTAGCAATTTCCGACTACCTAAAGATGGGTCTTAAAATTTTCTCACACAATGTACAAGGCTTCAACTCCCCCAACAAACGTAAAAAGGCCTTTAAACACTACAAGAGATTGGGGGCAGATATTATATTAGTGCAGGAGACCCATTTTTCCGCGGCCAATCACCCACAATATTTTGACAAATCATTCAACCAATTCCACTATACAACATATGCTAACAAATCCAGAGGCGTAGCCATCTTCATCAGAAATAATATAATTTTTGAAATACAAAACATATACAAAGATACTGATAGCAGATTTATAATACTAAAGGGCTCCATTGACAGACGTAATGTCACTATTGCTTCGGTCTATGCTCCCAATGAAGCTCACTCAGCCTATTTTACCAACTTTTTAGACACTCTAGACCAATACAGTTCACCTCACATGATAATTGGAGGCGACTTTAACTTAGCGTCTCACCCAGCGCTAGATAGAAGCAGAGTAGTATCCTCCTCTAAAGCATTTCCCAAATCCTTAAATCGTTCCCTCAGTAAACTCCAACTGATTGATTCTTGGAGGGCACACAATATAGGAATCAAAGAATACACTCACTATTCACATCCACATGACTGTTATGCACGTTTAGACTACATATTCTGCACTCCTATCCTTTTAGCGAACTCATCTAAAGCCTTCATCCACCCTTGCCCATGGTCCGACCATAATTTAGTAGAATTTCAGACTTCCCAGGTGGGGATGCCCCCTACTTCCTTTAATTGGCGTCTCAACGACTCTCTTCTTTTGGACCCAACAACCTTTCAACAAATCTATACACATATAGAAGAATACTTCCAGGACAATACCTCTGACGAAGTGCTGCCAACCTCAGTCTGGGCAGCTCACAAGGCCGTCATGAGAGGCCATATAATCAATATTGCCACAGCTAAAAAAAAATCTGAACTAATAGAAATTAAAAGCCTCACCAAGGAACTAGGAGATCTTTACAACAAGCTAGGCAGTAATGCCTCTCCAAAAATGACACAATCCATACTCTCTAAACGCCAAGCTTTAAATAAGATCTTATCAGAGGACACTGAACGAACCCTTAGATTTTCCAAAGCAAAATTTCTACTCCATGGCAATTCCTCTTCGGCAATGTTTGCCAGGAAGCTGAAACATGACATTAAACCCCCCCATGTATACAAACTCCGAGACAATAATGGAAACATGGTAACCCACCCACGGGATGTACTCCAGATTTTCTCGTCTTTCTACGAGAACCTCCTTTCAGGCCCTAAAACAAACCCTCCTCCCTCCACCTTAGAGTGGTTGAACTCCCTTAGCTGTCTGCTGGGCCGTGAGTACTGGAGGTCAGGTGAGAGGAGCTCTCAGGCACACGTCCGTCTGCTAGACCATGCGCCTGCTGACTGTCTACAGGACTCCCAAGTCCTGTAGACAAGGGAGCCCGGTATGCCACTGGCCTCTCTGGCTCCCACCATGATCTTGTGCTAAAACAGCAAAAGCATCCCCGAGACTACACAGTGTAACAAAAGGTTCCTTTTTTTTAAATATGAAGGCAAACCTAGTGCTGGAGCAGAGACTAGGGCCGTGTATGTGTCAGGTGAGGGGGGGTCAGTGTGTCAGGTGAGGGGGGGTCAGTGTGTCAGGTGAGGGGGGGTCAGTGTGTCAGGTAAGGGGGGTCAGTGTGTCAGGTGAGGGGGGGGTCAGTGTGTCAGGTGAGGGGGGGGTCAGTGTATGTGTCAGGTGAGGGGGGGTCAGTGTGTCAGGTGAGGGGGGGTCAGTGTATGTGTCAGGTGAGGGCGGTCAGTGTGTCAGGTAAGGGGGGTCAGATAAGGGGGGTGTCGGATAGGTCACATGTGTTGCAAGGGCAGAGTAAAGTGATGTCAGGGGCGCAGTGGGGAGAGGGGGGGGGCGCAAAATTGGGATTCGGCTAGGGTGTGAAAGATCCTTGCACCGGCCCTGCCTGCGTTTGGGGTTAACTTAACATTGAATGAATGAATGACTTGTATAGCGCAACTCATGCGAACTGAATCGCCTCTGGGCGCTTTTTCCAGCCAGAGTCACAACGGCAGTGTGGTGTGAGTGCGGTGCTGGAATCACACATGGAACGCTGGCTTCCTGCATTGTGGTGTGAAGGGGCCCTCAGGCCTTCTGCCCCTTTCACACTAAGACCCCTTTCACATTAGTGGACCCTTCGTCCGTTTATTACAAGTAGGGTTGCCATCTGTACGGGTTTCCCCTGGACAGTACGGGTCTGGAATCATGTGCCCGGGTTTTGTACTGCCTGTAACCCGGGCACATGATTTAGCCCAGAACAGGGGCAGACCATCCAGACAGGTGGCACCATCAGCACACCCTTCAGTATGAAACAGCAGCAGTGGTGGCATTGTAATGAATACACTGTGTGCCTGCGGCAGGGGCGGACTTGCCCAGGTGGAAAAGTGGAGATTTCCCCCCGGGCCGCTTACGTTATCTTTAAAAAAGGCCGCGGCGCTGGCTGTCTGTAAATTTATTTTTATTTTTTTACTATAACTCGGCCACGGCGGCCGCCGATTGGCTGACTGCATCGTGGGAGTTGTAGTTTGTAGTTCGGCCTCCGCGGCCGCCGATTGGCTGGCTGTCTGCTGCACAGACTGTGCTGCATTGTGTGAGTTGTAGTTTGGCCGCGCTGAAGTTAAGGAAGTTATCAGCGCAGCAAACTACAACTCCCACCTCCCAGGAGTCTCAGAGGCAACCAGGCAGGCAGGTCATGTGACATGACCTGACTCATGTGGCACGTCAGGGGAGGGACACAGTACGAGCAGGCTGGGGCTGGCTGCAGGTAGACATGACAGAGAGAGACTGAGACTGAGACTGAGACTGAGAGGCTGCAAAGGTAAGATGTGATGACCTGCCTCTGTCAAAACATTATTACTGTATAGTCTGTATCCCCTTCATTCAGTAGTATGCATCGCATAGGAGCCGGCCAGCACCCCCTCCCCCGCCAGCAGACTCAGTCAGAACCCCCCCCCCCACCAGCAGACTGCCTGCACCCCCTGGCCAGCGGACTCAGCCAGCCCCCCCCCCCCACCCCCACCAGCAGACTGCCTGCATCCCCTGGCCAGCGGACTCAGCCAGCATCCCCCCCCACCCCCACCAGCAGACTGCCTGCACCCCCTGGCCAGCGGACTCAGCCAGCACCCCCCCCCACCAGCAGACTGCCTGCATCCCCCGGCCAGCGGACTCAGCCAGCACCCCCCCCACCCCCACCAGCAGACTGCCTGCACCCCCTGGCCAGCAGACTCAGCCAGCACCCCCCCCCACCCCCGCCAGCAGACTGCCTGCACCCCCTGGCCAGCGGACTCAGCCAGCACCCCCCCCACCAGCAGACTGCCTGCATCCCCCGGCCAGCGGACTCAGCCAGCACCCCCCCCCCACCCCCACCAGCAGACTGCCTGCACCCCCTGGCCAGCAGACTCAGCCAGCACCCCCCCCACCCCCACCAGCAGACTGCCTGCATCCCCCGGCCAGCGGACTCAGCCAGCACCCCCCCCACCCCCACCAGCAGACTGCCTGCACCCCCTGGCCAGCAGACTCAGCCAGCACCCCCCCACCCCCACCAGCAGACTGCCTTCACCCCCTGGCCAGCGGACTCAGCCAGCACCCCCCCCCCCACCAGCAGACTGCCTGCACCCCCTGGCCAGCAGACTCAGCCAGCACCCCCCCCACCCCCGCCAGCAGACTGACTGCACCCCCTGGCCAGCGGACTCAGCCAGCACCCCCCCCCCCCCACCAGCAGACTGCCTGCATCCCCCGGCCAGCGGACTCAGCCAGCACCCCCCCCCACCCCCACCAGCAGACTGCCTGCACCCCCTGGCCAGCAGACTCAGCCAGCACCCCCCCACCCCCACCAGCAGACTGCCTGCACCCCCTGGCCAGCAGACTCAGCCAGCACCCCCCCACCCCCACCAGCAGACTGCCTTCACCCCCTGGCCAGCGGACTCAGCCAGCATCCCCCCGGCCAGCGGACTCAGCCAGCATCCCCCCGGAATTTGCTATACTACATAGAACTGTGAGTTTGTTATCCCACAAGAATGCATTGGCTGGAGAGATTTTGAGCTCCCAGTTCTGTATAGAGGGCTGTGAGACAGACCCAGGCCCTGACACCCTGGGCCCCAGCTGACCCCCACATCCCATGGGCACTGATCAGGCTGCACTGATGGGCACTGTCTGCACTGGTGACCGTAAGGCTGCATTGATGGACACTGATCAGGCTGTACTGATAGTCACTGGTGAGGCTGCATTGATGGGCACTAATCAGTTAAGTGCACTAATCAGGCTGCATTGATGAGCACTGATCAGGCTGCACTGATGCCTGGGCACCAGTGGCGAAACTTTCAGGGTCGCTGCAGTCGCAGTTGCGACTGGGCCCTGCCGTTCTGCCGCTGTGGGGGGCCCAAGACCCGGCATCTCCGGCTTTAAGTTTTGGATGTAGTGGGGGGAGCGGGAGGCGGCGAACGGCAGCTGTATGGTGCTCGCGGCATCTCCCTGGGGCTTGTATTTCTCCTTCAGCGTGTATACAGTGGAGGGGGAGGAGCCGCTGACCCGGGCAGCTACAAGTTTCACTCTTCAGTGTACAAGTGAGTTGCTCGGGTCAGAGGCCCCTCCCCTCTCCACTGTACAGACCCAGGAAGAGAATTACAAGCCCCAGGGAGATCCCCCTGCCCATGGACATCATAGAGCTGCCGATCACTGCCTCCCACCTCCCCCTGTGTTGGGGGTTGGAGGTGCACAGCCAGCCAGGTACAGGGGAAGCTCTGGGGGGGGGGATGTTTAAGTCTGGGAACCCTGATGTATTGGATGGGCTCTCTGGGAACCCTGATGTATGGGGGGCTCTCTGGGGGCCCTGATGTATGGGGGGCTCTCTGGGGGCCCTGATGTATGGGGGGCTCTCTGGGGAACCCTGATGTATGGGGGGCTCTCTGGGGGCCCTGATGTATGGGGGGCTCTCTGGGGGCCCTGATGTATGGGGGGCTCTCTGGGGACCCTGATGTATGGGGGGCTCTCTGGGAACCCTGATGTATGGGGGGCTCTCTGGGGAACCCTGATGTATGGGGAGGCTCTCTGGGGGCCCTGATGTATGGGGGGCTCTCTGGGGGCCCTGATGTATGGGGGGCTCTCTGGGGACCCTGATGTATGGGGGGCTCTCTGGGGACCCTGATGTATGGGGGGCTCTCTGGGAACCCTGATGTATGGGGGGCTCTCTGGGGGCCCTGATGTATGGGGAGGCTCTCTGGGGGCCCTGATGTATGGGGGGCTCTCTGGGGACCCTGATGTATGGGGAGGCTCTCTTGGGACCCTGATGTATGGGGAGGCTCTCTTGGGACCCTGATGTATGGGGGGCTCTCTGGGGGCCCTGACGTATGAGGGTCTCTCTGGGGACCCTAATGTATGTGGGGGGCTCTCTGGGGGCCCTGATGTATGAGGGTCTCTCTGGGGACCCTGATGTGTGGGAGGCTCTCTGGGGACCCTGATGTATGGAAGGGGCTCTCTGGGGACCCTGATGTATGGGGAGCTCTCTGGTGACTCTGATGTATGGAATGGGCTCTGGGAACCATGATGTATGGTGGGGCTCTCTGTGAACCCTGATGTATTGGAGGTCTTTTGGGGACCCTGATGTATGGGGGGAGGCTCTTTGGGGACCCTGATGTAAGGGGGGCACTCTGGAAACCCTGATGTAAAGGGGGGGCTCTCTGGAAACCATGATGTATGGGGGTCTCTCTGGGAACCATGATGTATGGGGGACTCTCTGGGAACCATGATGTATGGGGGGGGGGCTCTCTGGGGACCCTGATGTATGGGGGGGGCTCTTTGGGGAAATTGGCTCTCTGGGGACCCTGATGCAAGGAGGATCCGCACTCAGATATGTAACGATATATATATATAATACACACACATATATTGTATACATGTGTATGCCTGCCCAAGCGTATGACTTTCTTTACTTGCTACACTGCTATGGGCCCTAGCACAAGATCTTTTGTAGACCTAGCAATGCCTGTGGGGGGGGCCCTTCATGGTTTCTTGCACCGGGGCCCGGAAGATTCTAGTTACGCCTCTGCTGGGCACTCTCTGCACTGGTGAGGCTGCACTGATGGGCACTCTCTACACTGGTGAGGCTGCACTGATGGGCACTCTCTACACTGGTGAGGCTGCATGGATGGGTACTGTCTGCACTGGTGAGGCGGCACTGATCAGGCTGCAGTTGTGAAGCTGCACTGATGAGGCTGCATTAATGGGCACTGGTGAGGCTGCATTGATGGGCACTGGTGATGGTGAGCTGATTCGGTGGTTTAACCACTTTAGCCCCCGGGAGGATTTACCCACTTCCTGACCAGGCCATTTTTTGCGATACGGCACTGCATCGGTTTAACTGACAATTGATGTTTGATGTTGTACCCAAACAAAATTTACGTCCTTTTTTTCCCACAAATGGCGCTCTCTTTTGGTGGTATTTGGTCACAGTTTTTATTTTTGCGGTATAAACAAAAAAGAGAAATTTTGAAAATAAACAATCAATATTTTTAACTTTTTGCTATAATAAATATCCCCCCAAAAATATATATTTCTTCATCAGTCTAGGCCAAGATATATATATTTTTTTACATATTTTTGGTAAAAAAACGCAATAATCGTGTATTGATTGGTTTGCGTAACAGTTATAGCATCTACAAAATAGGGAATAGATTTGAAATTTTTATTATTTTAATTTTTTTCTAGTAATGCCAGTGATCAGCGATTTTTTTTTTCTTTTTTTTTTTTTAGCAGGACTGCGACATTGGGGTGGACAGATTGGACACTTTGAGACCAGTGAAAACTATACAGCGACAGAGCTAAATATACCCACTGATTTTTGTATAAATGTCACTGGCAGGGAAGAGGTTAACACTAGGGGGCGATCAAGGGTTTAAGTGTTCCATAGGGTCGCCGGTGGATATCGCAGCCGCTGGCCACGCACATCAGCTCCAGCGTCAGGCCGTGGGCGCTGGGGAACTAACCTGCTGCCGTATAACGACGGCGGCTGATCGGCAAGGTGTTAATGGGCCACTTGACTGGACTTGCCCCCCAGGCCTAAGGCTGCCAGCCCTCCCCTGGCCTGCGGTGTGTGTTTGGGATTCAATGCTCCTTTCTGTCCTCCCCCTCCCTCCAGTCTCGTGCTGTGCGGGGTCCTTGTTATCTCTGACTCCTCCCTCCAATCAGCAGCGCGGTGTGCTGTGAGACCTGGGAGGCGGAGCTCACTGTAGCTACTGTCGGCTGGCCAGAGGGAAGGGAGGAGGGGAGTGAGCTTGAACTTTTCAGGGAGAAGTTTCCTAGGGTGGATAGTAGTAGTACTAGTGTTACAAACTTTCAAGGAGATTTTTTCTTAGGAGAAGAATCGGAGGGAGATGGTGAGTTTGAGGGTGGGGATGAGGTCTGCAGCAGCATCATCCCCATGACAGATCACTTCACACTTCATGAACAGTCTGTGCAAACATCATCCAATCCAATTGTTCAGACTAGATAATGTGGGGTCATTTATAGCCATTCATGTAACCTGTGTGTGGTGAGTTCACACTTCTGATTGTACAGACTCAGAACATGTATACATGTACAATCAGAAGTGTGAACTCACCACATACACACACACACAGGTTACATGAATGGCTATAAATGACCCCACATTATCTAGTCTGAGCAATTGGATTGGATGCAGAGTGCTAGAAGCTGGATTACATAGATCTGTACTTACATCTAGTACTGTTGTATTATTCATTGTTGTAAATGTTTTTAGTGGATGAGTTTTTTTTTTTTGCCTCCCCTGGTTGCAGATATCATTGCAATTTTTGTAGCATTACCCCCAAACTTCACAGTGTTGCACAGTCGGGGGCAATTAGCTCGGGGGCAATTAACATGGACTGGGTTTCTCCTTTTTCCAAGGCTTTGGGGACAGTCCAACCACTTTCTTAATGGTTTTGAAAAGGTCATTAGATGACTGGGAACCTAAGGAGGGATCCACTTGCTGCAATATGGAGGAGAAGAGAGATGACCTACTACTGGTGTGTACTGGTGTGTAATGAGAGCAAGGAAAATTGTGAGGTAGACTCTAGGCACATGTTAGACCATCTCGCCTCAAAAGGTCACTTGGCGTCTCGGAAGAAGATCCAATGGTGCAGGTCAGAGGTGGAATACTTGGGGTGTATCATGGCACAAGGAAAAAGGTAGAGTATAATATCACCCGCCAGAGTCAGAGCATTAGCCTCCCTCACACTCGGCAACAAAGCAGCACTCCTGTCTTTCCTTGTCTTTATTGTCTACTGTCGACCGTGGATCCATCCCCAATTGTTCCCACTTTGAATCCATTTTGAGGCAGGTCACTTTAATGACCTCCCCTAAGACTGTAGAATGGACCGAGTCTATGTTGGAAGCTTTTAATTATGGCCCTAGTCTCTGCTCCAGCACTAGGTTTGCCTTCATATTTAAAAAAAAGGAACCTTTTGTTACACTGTGTAGTCTCGGGGATGCTTTTGCTGTTTTAGCACAAGATCATGGTGGGAGCCAGAGAGGCCAGTGGCATACCGGGCTCCCTTGTCTACAGGACTTGGGAGTCCTGTAGACAGTCAGCAGGCGCATGGTCTAGCAGACGGACGTGTGCCTGAGAGCTCCTCTCACCTGACCTCCAGTACTCACGGCCCAGCAGACAGCTAAGGGAGTTCAACCACTCTAAGGTGGAGGGAGGAGGGTTTGTTTTAGGGCCTGAAAGGAGGTTCTCGTAGAAAGACGAGAAAATCTGGAGTACATCCCGTGGGTGGGTTACCATGTTTCCATTATTGTCTCGGAGTTTGTATACATGGGGGGGTTTAATGTCATGTTTCAGCTTCCTGGCAAACATTGCCGAAGAGGAATTGCCATGGAGTAGAAATTTTGCTTTGGAAAATCGAAGGGTTCGTTCAGTGTCCTCTGATAAGATCTTATTTAAAGCTTGGCGTTTAGAGAGTATGGATTGTGTCATTTTTGGAGAGGCATTACTGCCTAGCTTGTTGTAAAGATCTCCTAGTTCCTTGGTGAGGCTTTTAATTTCTATTAGTTCAGATTTTTTTTTAGCTGTGGCAATATTGATTATATGGCCTCTCATGACGGCCTTGTGAGCTGCCCAGACTGAGGTTGGCAGCACTTCGTCAGAGGTATTGTCCTGGAAGTATTCTTCTATATGTGTATAGATTTGTTGAAAGGTTGTTGGGTCCGAAAGAAGAGAGTCGTTGAGACGCCAATTAAAGGAAGTAGGGGGCATCCCCACCTGGGAAGTCTGAAATTCTACTAAATTATGGTCGGACCATGGGCAAGGGTGGATGAAGGCTTTAGATGAGTTCGCTAAAAGGATAGGAGTGCAGAATATGTAGTCTAAACGTGCATAACAGTCATGTGGATGTGAATAGTGAGTGTATTCTTTGATTCCTATATTGTGTGCCCTCCAAGAATCAATCAGTTGGAGTTTACTAAGGGAACGATTTAAGGATTTGGGAAATGCTTTAGAGGAGGATACTACTCTGCTTCTATCTAGCGCTGGGTGAGACGCTAAGTTAAAGTCGCCTCCAATTATCATGTGAGGTGAACTGTATTGGTCTAGAGTGTCTAAAAAGTTGGTAAAAAAGGCTGAGTGAGCTTCATTGGGAGCATAGACCGAAGCAATAGTGACATTACGTCTGTCAATGGAGCCCTTTAGTATTATAAATCTGCTATCAGTATCTTTGTATATGTTTTGTATTTCAAAAATTATATTATTTCTGATGAAGATGGCTACGCCTCTGGATTTGTTAGCATATGTTGTATAGTGGAATTGGTTGAATGATTTGTCAAAATATTGTGGGTGATTGGCCGCGGAAAAATGGGTCTCCTGCACTAATATAATATCTGCCCCCAATCTCTTGTAGTGTTTAAAGTCCTTTTTACGTTTGTTGGGGGAGTTGAAGCCTTGTACATTGTGTGAGAAAATTTTAAGACCCATCTTTAGGTAGTCGGAAATTGCTAAGTGGGGGGGGAGTGATAAGTTTAAAGGGGGTATTGTCACCAATATTGAGGTTGGGGGTCAAGATAAAAAAATTCCGGTATAGCATTATTACCGCAATAATGAAGGGGAGCCTAAAAAAGGCACCAGTTACCTTTACCATTATAAGGTGATGGGAAGTGTGTAATTTCTGAATAGAATAAAGTTTAGTATCATATCCGCTGAAAACCATACATAGAGATATAACATGTCTTCCATAGTTTGAAAATTTTAAGTGCCAAGCCATATGGGCCAAAATAATAACAACAAAAAAATAGAAAAGTAGGAGGCATGGGGATTGCGAGTCGCCCAGCCTAGACAAAATACCTGAAGGACTACATAGTCCTAATTCTCCCCGCAGGGCCAGCGACCCCCCCCCCCAATGCGGGGTGGGGCAGCAAGCCACACAGGCAGAACTGGGGTCAAACCAACGACGACGGATGAACCAGGCAGATATAGATAAAGGATAAAACATTATCTGGATGGTGCAAGAAGTGGAGAAAAAGAAAAACAAATAAAATATTCAGCCTAATTAGTGTATGAAGATACCTACTGAAACCTTCATTGAAACTAGACAAACAAAAACTGCAGTCTTAATGTTAAGTAGCCAAAAGAAAATTGACCCTCTGTGTTTGAACATGGTCGGTGTGGGATTTATAGGCCACCCAAAAAAAAGAAAAAAAATCAAGATTAAAGTCCCTCTACATTCCACCCAACTCAAGGGTATGGTGAAAGCAGCCTGCATAGGAGAAGTCCCTGGATGGGTCCAGTGTAACAGTATACCTGCTGCCTCCCTGAGGAGAGGGATTTGTAGCTGTTGGGGTAAAAGGGGTTAAAGATGTCCTTTATGAAAAATAAAGAAAAATAATAAAAAAAATTATGAAAATATGGAAAACCCAACAAAGAACAGTGGATCCGTGAGGCACTTAATGTAATAGTATAACACAGTCTACAGCAATAAAAAGTCTGGGATGACTTGGAGTTCTCGCCTTATTGCAAGTGCAATGATCCAAAGGGTTTTGAAGAACTTGTTAACATTGTGCATAAGGGCCAGCAATGTGAAAAAACAAAAAACAAAAAAAAAAAGTGTAGTAGAACAGGACTGCAGTCAATTGAAAGTGAGGAGCATGAACCCCAAGTAAGCAGCGTGTGAAGCTCTGATAAGCTAGGAGACCTGTTCACGAATAGAACGCAGCTGCCATCTTCTGTCTTCTCTCTGATTACGCCTGGAAGATGGGGTAGACCAGATAGGTGATGATCTGGGGGTGACAGGAAGACACTGGGAAGGTTGTTGTTCTAGCAGGCCAAGTTTGACTAACAGCTCCTTTCCCTCAATGACATTGTACACTATGTACGTTGTGCCATTATGCATTATTGATAGCTTAAAGGGGAAGCCCCATCTGTATTTGATCCTGGCTGTCTGGAGAATGCTTGTAACCTCTTCCATCCTGCGTCTGCGATCTAGAGTTGCAGGGGCGATATCAGGGTATATCTGCAATCTAATTCCATCCAGCTCAATGCGGGGGGAGTTTCTGGAGGCTCTCATAATATCCTCTTTAGTGACAAAGTCTCTCATGCACATTATCACATCCCTGGGGGGGTTGTCTGGTGTTGGCTTAGGCCTAAGTGCTCTATGCATTCTGTCGCATGCAAATGCTGACAGTGGTTTGTCAGGGACTAGGCCGTGAAAGAGCTTATTTATAGCTTGAGGTAAATCTGTGATAGATTCTGGGATACCACGCACTCTTATATTATTGCGTCTGTTTCTGTTGTCCAAATCCTCTATGTGGGCTTGCATGAAGGAAAAGCTATCAGCCAGGGTCTCATAATCTTTCCTGAGATCATTATGTGCAAGAGCTAGTTCATCATGCTTGGTTTCAAGTATGTCTGTGCGTCCTCCAATGTTAGCAATCTCCTGGGAGAGACCATTGGTAGATTTGTGAAGCTCCTGTTCTAACTTATCTACAAGTTTTTCATAAATGGCAGTCAGGCTAGCGTCCAGATCAGCCTTAGAAAGAGGCTGTGTGTACTCACTGTTAGGAGTAGGGAACGCTGGATTCTGTATGGAGCTGCTGCCGGAGGCCGCATGGTGACCGGCGCCATTTTGGGTCATCTTCTCCACCGTGAGAAGAAAGTTTGTCAGCCAGTGCTGGGAGCGGCGATTTCGCCCTTTTTTGCTGGATGGCATGCACCAGGATGTCCCTCGGGGGTGATGGGGTGTTTTGAGTCGTTTCGGTGAGGGAATAGCCCCGGGAATCCTGCCTGGACAGCCTGGTCAGACGGAGCTCTGCTCAGCAACGTCCGTCCCGCATCACGCCGCGCATGCGCCCCCGGACATGAATTTTTTAATGCATTTTCACTGATTTCAGACACAGAAGGGTGTTTTTCCAGCCTATATCTGGAACTTAGTAAGGCAGGGTCCACATACATGGGAATTGGATGGATTTTTATCCACATCCAATTTGCATTAAATTGTGAATGTGACCGGCTCTCAAAAAGGAGCCAGGTCACACACGTCCAGGGCGGCCGTGGTGCAGTTTTGAAAAGGGTCCTGTGTGAATTCAGGCAACCCCCCCCACACACACATTTCTCCATTCACGTAAATTAGGATAGAGGAATCCCTTCCATCCCCATCTTCTGTCAGAGGACACTAATAGATCGGTGTAGTGCAGCCTACCTGCATGGGTGATGCAATCCAGCGCATGTGGTGCACAGAAGGTTGAGGACAAGGGGAAAGCAGGTCCCTCCGAGGCACCACCATAGGTCTCTTCAGGGAGGCAGCTGTCTGATTGGATGCTGTGCCCCTGTTTGACCTGGCAGCCATCTTTAAGGTGGACAGCGATAATAAAAAGCACTGTTCCCTTCGGTATGGCATGCATTGAAACGTAAACCATCCAAGCAGGCAGTATATACTAGTGCAGATCCGGGGCACTTGTACCTGTGAGTGAGCATCCATATTCCTATGTGGTTTTAATAGATTTATCAACTACTACACTATAGAGAATTATCTTTGGCATATGTGGCTGACTATGGAGAGGTGGTAGGGCATTGCAAGGAAAAAAAAAACACCATTTGCCATTGGGGACTACGTGCTCTGTGAATGACATCTTACACCTTCCACTGTATGACATACATGCGGAGGTCATGGTATTTCAAGGAAAGCGCATTTTGTAAGTGGCGGTCAGGTGCACAAAACAAGGGGCATTTTGGAAGAATTTATGATTTCCATTTATTTTCTACCAATTTTTCCATGCAAATAAAAAAAAAAAAGTTCCAGAAAAGGGCCTGGAGGTCAATTGGTTAAGGCGTCGCCAATGGAAAATATAGGGTACTAAAGTTCGTCACTAGGGATGAGCTTTGCGTTCGACTCGAACATCGGTCGTTCGTTCGTTCGCCGAAACTCGAACAAAACGTGTCGTTCGCGCCAAATTCGAGTGACGCAAAACGTCCCATAATTCACTGCGGCGTTGAGCGCTGATGATTGGCCAAGCATGTTGTATGTCCCGCATGCTTGGCCAATCACAGCGCGCAAAAAACGAAGAGCCATAATTGGCCAAAGCCAGGGTGGCTTTGGCCAATTATGGCTCAGGGGGATTAGTACACGCCCCACACTATAAAAGGCAGCCTGCACGGCGGCCTCGTGTAGTGTGTTCCGGCTTTGTGAAAGAGAAGAGCAGTCAGACAGTTAGAGAGAGAGATAGATAGAGACACAGGGCTAGATTCACGTAGAGCAGCGGATCTTTAGATCCGCTCGATCTATCTGATTTAAGATCCGCTGCCGCAAGTTTGAGAGGCAAGTGGGTAATTCACAAACCACTTACCTCCAAACTTGCGGCGGCGGATCGTAAAACCCCTGGCAGAATTCAAATTCCGCGGCTAGGGGGAGTGTACTATTTAAATCAGGCGCGTTCCCGCGCCGATTTAAATGAGCATGCGCCGTCCGCGAAATTTCCCGGCGTGCATTGCTCCCACTGACGTCACTAGGACGTCAGTGGTTTCGACGTGAGCGTAACTTGCGACGCACGGGTTTCTGAATCGGCGTACGCAAACGACGTAAAAAAATTCAAACTCGACGCGGGAACGACGGCTATACCTAACATTGGCTGCGCCTCATAGAAGCCGGGGTAAGTATACGCCGGGAAAACCGCTACGGAAACGTCGTAACAACACTGCGTCGGGTCCGCGTACGTTCGTGAATTCGCGTATCTCGCTGATTTACATATTATTCAACGTAAATCAGTGGGAACGCCCCCCGCGCCATTTTCAAATTGAAAATAAGATCCGACGGTGTAACACAGTGTAACACTGTCGGATCTTAGCCATATCTATGCGTAACTGATTCGATGAATCAGACGCATAGATAGGACCAGTTTAAGTCAGAGATACGACGGCGTATCAGGAGATACACCGTCGTATCTCTTTGTGAATCTGGCCCACAGTGTCTTTTCTACCAGATAGACAGAGCAGGAAGGCTAGTCAGTATAGTTAAATCTACAGTTTGTAGAGAATATATTCACATCCCTAGGAGTTGTCAATATATTTATAAACTGTATAGCTCAGCTAGATCTGCTATTAGCAGTGGCGGCCCGTCCATAGTGGGCGCAGGGGCGCCGCCCCCCCAAAGCTACTCATCAACAAAAAAAAAAAAATGAAAAAAAAAAATGAAATTATCATTTTTTTTTTTATAACATGTCCCTTTAAGTGTGTGTGTGGGGGGGGGGGGCGGAGCGCCGGCCACCCAACGGCGGATCCAGGGGGGGGGGCAACAGGGCAATTGCCCCCCCCCCGAGACAATCAAGTCTTGGTTTTGGGAAAAAAAAACATTTTTTTTTTTATAAGGCTTTTTTAACCACTTGCCGTCGCCGCACCGTCGTTATACGTCCACAAGGTGGCTCTCCTAGGCGAGACCACGTAAATGGACGTCCTGCCTTTTAGCCGCCACTAGCACTGATCGCTATAAAAATGCCAATGGTGCCAAAAATGTGTCAAAAATGTCCGAAGTGTCCGCCATAATGTCGCAATACCGAAAAAAAAAATCGCTGATCGCCGCCATTACTAGTAAAAAAAAATATTAATAAAAATGCCATAAAAATACCCCCTATTTTGTAAACGCTATAACTTTTGCGCAAACCAATCAATAAACGCTTATTGCGATTTTTTTTAACGAAAAATATGTAGAAGAATACGTATCGGCCTAAACTGAGGAAAAAAAATGTTTTTTTATATATTTTTGGGGGATATTTATTACAGCAAAAAGTAAAAAATATTCATTTTTTTCAAAATTGTCGTTCTATTTTTGTTTATAGCGCAAAAAATAAAAAACGCAGAGGTGATCAAATACCACCAAAAGAAAGCTCTATTTGTGGGAAAAAAAGGACGCCAATTTTGTTTGGGAGCCACGTCGCACGACCGCGCAATTGTCTGTTAAAGCGACGCAGTCCCGAATCGCAAAAAGTACTCTGGTCTTTGGGCAGCAATATGGTCCGGGGGGTAAGTGGTTAAATGGCCTTGCTGTGCATGTCAACACAACCAGAAGGATTATGGGACATGTAGTACCAGCAGGCCCCAGGATGATTCCCTGAGAGGACTGCAGCCCCCAACATGCCGAGCAGGAGCTGGGGAAGAGAGAAGAAGAGAGACCATGAGGCTGGAGGGTGGAGGAAGCCAGTGATCCCATTATTACCATCCAAGGTAAGAACTTATCTCCCCACCACCTGACTGCAACCCCCCTGTCCTCTCCCCTCACCTGGCTCCAACCACCCTGTCCTCCCCCCTCACCTGGCTGCAACCACCCTGTCCTCCCCTTCACCTGGCTGCAACCCCCCCTGTCCTCCCCCCTCACCTGGCTGCAACCACCCTGTCCTCCCCTTCACCTGGCTGCAACCCCCCCTGTCCTCCCCCCTCACCTGGCTGCAACCACCCTGTCCTCCCCTTCACCTGGCTGCAACCCCCCCTGTCCTCCCCCCTCACCTGGCTGCAACCACCCTGTCCTCCCCTTCACCTGCTTGCAACCACCCTGTCCTCCCCTTCACCTGGCTGCAACCCCCCCTGTCCTCCCCCCTCACCTGGCTGCAACCACCCTGTCCTCCCCTTCACCTGCCTGCAACCCCCCTGTCCTCCCCTTCACCTGCCTGCAACCCCCCTGTCCTCCCCCTCACCTGGCTGCAACCCCCCTGTCCTCCCCCCTCACCTGGCTGCAACCCCCCTGTCCTCCACTTCACCTGGCTGCAACCCCCCCTGTCCTTCCCCCTCACCTGGCTGCAACCCCCCTGTCCTCCCCTTCACCTGGCTGCAACCCCCCTGTCCTCCCCCCTCACCTTGCTGCAACCCCCCTGTCCTCCCCTTCACCTGGCTGCAACCCCCCCTGTCCTCCCCCCTCACCTAACTGCAACCCCCCCTGTCCTCCCCCCTCACCTGGCTGCAACCCCCCCTGTCCTCCCCCCTCACCTGGCTGCAACCACCCTGTCCTCCCCTTCACCTGCCTGCAACCACCCTGTCATCCCCTTCACCTGGCTGCAACCCCCCCTGTCCTCCCCCCTCACCTGGCTGCAACCCCCCCTGTCCTCCCCCCTCACCTGGCTGCAACCACCCTGTCCTCCCCTTCACCTGCCTGCAACCCCCCTGTCCTCCCCTTCACCTGGCTGCAACCCCCCTGTCCTCCCCCCTCACCTGGCTGCAACCCCCCTGTCCTCCACTTCACCTGGCTGCAACCCCCCCTGTCCTTCCCCCTCACCTGGCTGCAACCCCCCTGTCCTTCCCCCTCACCTGGCTGCAACCCCCCTGTCCTCCCCTTCACCTGGCTGCAACCCCCCTGTCCTCCCCTCTCACCTGGCTGCAACCCCCCTGTCCTCCCCTTCACCTGGCTGCAACCCCCCTGTCCTCCCCTTCACCTGGCTGCAACCCCCCCTGTCCTCCCCCCTCACCTGGCTGCAACCCCCCCTGTCATCCCCCCCTCACCTGGCTGCAACCACCCTGTCCTCCCCCCTCACCTGGCTGCAACCACCCTGTCCTCCCCCCTCACCTGGCTGCAACCCCCCCTGTCCTCCCCCCTCACCTGGCTGCAACCACCCTGTCCTCCCCTTCACCTGCTTGCAACCACCCTGTCCTCCCCTTCACCTGGCTGCAACCCCCCCTGTCCTCCCCCCTCACCTGGCTGCAACCACCCTGTCCTCCCCTTCACCTGCCTGCAACCCCCCTGTCCTCCCCTTCACCTGCCTGCAACCCCCCTGTCCTCCCCTTCACCTGGCTGCAACCCCCCTGTCCTCCCCCCTCACCTGGCTGCAACCCCCCTGTCCTCCACTTCACCTGGCTGCAACCCCCCTGTCCTTCCCCCTCACCTGGCTGCAACCCCCCCTGTCCTTCCCCCTCACCTGGCTGCAACCCCCCTGTCCTCCCCTTCACCTGGCTGCAACCCCCCTGTCCTCCCCCCTCACCTGGCTGCAACCCCCCTGTCCTCCCCTTCACCTGGCTGCAACCCCCCCTGTCCTCCCCCCTCACCTAACTGCAACCCCCCCTGTCATCCCCCCTCACCTGGCTGCAACCCCCCGTCATCCCCCCTCACCTGGCTGCAACCACCCTGTCCTCCCCTTCACCTGCCTGCAACCACCCTGTCCTCCCCCCTCACCTGGCTGCAACCCCCCTGTCCTCCCCTTCACCTGGCTGCAACCCCCCTGTCCTCCCCCCTCACCTGGCTGCAACCCCCCTGTCCTCCCCTTCACCTGGCTGCAACCCCCCCTGTCCTCCCCCTCACCTGGCTGCAACCCCCCTGTCCTCCCCTTCACCTGGCTGCAACCCCCCTGTCCTCCCCCCTCACCTGGCTGCAACCACCCTGTCCTCCCCCCTCACCTGGCTGCAACCCCCCTGTCCTCCCCTTCACCTGGCTGCAACCCCCCTGTCCTCCCCTTCACCTGGCTGCAACCCCCCTGTCCTCCCCTTCACCTGGCTGCAACCCCCCTGTCCTCCCCTTCATCTGGCTGCAACCCCCCTGTCCTCCCCCCTCACCTGGCTGCAACCCC